>NC_141827.1:7047298-7272298 GCF_982586985.1 Callionymus lyra | reverse complement strand
GACGGTGACACTGTTCTTCACTCTTTCTCACTCTCTGGCTCACTCTCTTCACCCCTCTTGTATTACCTCTCTTCCTCACTCTCTCCCTCACTCTCTTCCTCGCTCCCAAGTAGTCAAAGATTGACAGCTCTCTCCATGTTGACAAAACATTTCACGCTGGTTGACTTGCAATTTCACCAAGGTCACACTTTCTCACCCTAAGGTGTGTGTGTGTGTGTGTGGCGTTCAGGGACAGTGTGGACAAACATACCCTGTGTTGGTGATGACAGCCTTCTTCAGGTGCACGTAGTTCACTGGAAACACTCCCTGCAGACAGTAGAGTTATAGAGCAGGAACGACATTTGTGTGAACAAAAACACACAACGTTCACACAGAGCCTGTTAACAGCGACACACACTGGTAGTCATTGAAACAACAGTCTCGTGAGTGACCAACAACAGTCCAGAGAACACAACATGGATTTGAGTTTCACTCCATAGTCACATGTGAGTCGGTCATAATCGACTCAGTCAAATTTGAGTCAGTCAGAAGAGTTAGATTTGAGTGTCGGCCAGTCTGAGGAGACTCAGTCAGAAACAAGACACTTAGAAGTGAGTCAGTCAGAAGAGAGTCAGTCATAAATGAGTCAGTCAAATGTGAGTCATTCAGAAGAGTCAATCAGATATCACTCAGTCAGAAGTGATATCAGTCAGTCAAAGTCAGTCAGAAGAGTCATTCAGATGTCAGTCAGTCAGAAGTGATTCAGTCAGAAGCAAGTAATTTAAAAGAGTCAATCAGATGTGAGTCATTTAAAAGAGTCAATCAGATGTGAGTCAGTCAGCAGTGGAGCGAGCGAGTGCAGCTGATAAAGACAAATATAAGAGCTTGAATAATTCAGCGGCTGCAGCTCGTCTGTTGGACTCGTCTTGTCTGAGAGCACTTTAGTCGTCAGGACTCTGACGTCTCTGAGTCTCGACGTGGAGTCGCTGGTTCTGACCACGTGAATAATTTATGAGTCTTTATCGTCTGTCTTCATCTTTTCTGGCATCTGCTCCTCATCCTCACCACAGCTGACTCTACACTACCTTCATCATCATCATCATCATCACCACAGCTGACTCTTCACTACCTTCATCATCATCATCATCATCACCACAGCTGACTCTTCACTACCTTCATCATCATCATCATCATCACCACAGCTGACTCTTCACTACCTTCCTCATCATCATCATCTTCATCATCATCATCATCTTCATCATCATCTTCATCATCATCCTCACCACAGCTGACTCTTCACTACCTTCATCATCATCATCATCTTCATCATCATCATCATCTTCATCATCATCTTCATCATCATCCTCACCACAGCTGACTCTTCACTACCTTCATCATCATCATCATCTTCATCATCATCATCATCTTCATCATCATCCTCACCACAGCTGACTCTTCACTACCTTCATCATCATCATCATCATCCTCACCACAGCTGACTCTTCACTATCATCATCATCATCATCATCATTATCCTCACCACAGCTGACTCTTCACTACCTTCATCATCATCATCATCACCACAGCTGACTCTTCACTACCTTCATCATCATCATCACCACAGCTGACTCTTCACTACCTTCATCATCATCATCATCATCATCATCCTCACCACAGCTGACTCTTCACTACCTTTATCATCATCATCATCATCACCACAGATGTCTCTTCACTACCTTCATCATCATCATCATCACCACAGCTGACTCTTCACTACCTTCATCATCATCATCATCATCATCCTCACCACAGATGTCTCTTCACTACCTTCATCATCGTCATCATCACCACAGCTGACTCTTCACTACCTTCATCATCATCATCATCATCATCATCATCATCATCATCATCACCACCACAGCTGACTCTTCACTACCTTCATCATCATCATCATCCTCACCACTTCACTACCTTCATCATCATTATCATCCTCACCACATCTGACTCTTCCCTTCCTCATCATCATCATCATCATCATCATCCTCACCACAGCTGACTCTTCACTACCTTCATCATCATCATCATCATCCTCACCACATCTGACTCTTCCCTTCCTCATCATCATCATCATCATCCTCACCACAGCTGACTCTTCACTACCTTCATCATCATCATCACCACAGCTGACTCTTCACTACCTTCATCATCATCATCATCACCACCACAGCTGACTCTTCACTACCTTCATCATCATCATCATCCTCACCACTTCACTACCTTCATCATCATTATCATCCTCACCACTTCACTACCTTCATCATCATTATCATCCTCACCACATCTGACTCTTCCTTTCCTCATCATCATCATCATCATCATCATCATCATCATCATCATCACCACAGATGACTCTTCACTACCTTCCTCATCATCATCCAGACCACGGCAGCTGTTAGCATCTTAGCACTGTTAGCATGTAACCTCTGGACAAGGTGTGTGTGTTTGTGTGTGAGAGAGGGAAATAAACCAGAACTAGAACAGGTGAGTTTTTTATAAGCTGACTAAGTAAAGACACTAGAATTTGGTTGAGAGAAGATTTGATGTTGGTTATCCCACCATCCTCTTCCTCCCCCTTCCTGCTCACCCCTGGCCTTTAATGTGGACTAAAAGCTTCTTGGATGAGAGAAATGGTCCAACACAAAAGACTCAAAACTCTCAAGTGCATTTGGCTTCTGGTCACGGCTGCTGGTCCCACAAGAGTGGAGGGAGAGTGGGTCGGACCCGGGAAGGAGGTAAACAACTGAAGCGAAGCTGTTAAACAGGAACACAACTCCTGTGTTGTTATCAGTGTTATCTTGATCTTTAAAGTATATACTTTTTTGAGTATTGTTTTGATTGTTTTAGCGCTTTGTGACCCTGGTCTGGAAAAGCGCTATATAAATAAATATTACTTACTTACTTACTTACACCAGGTCATGTGACCTCCTAACTGATTCTGTGTTCCTTATCTGTGTGTGATTGTGTTCAAGTGTTTGTCTGTGTATGTGTTTGTCTTTTTGTTTGTGTGTGCATGTTTTTCCGTGTGACTTTGTGTGTATGAAGAAGTGTGCGTTCGAGTGTGTGTCTGCATGTGTTTCAAAGTGTGTATTTTAAGTGTATCAGTGTGTGTATGAATATTTGAGTGAGTGTTCAAGTGTGTATTTATTTGTGTGCAGGTGTGTATTTTTTAGTGTATACGTATGTGAGTAAGTGTTCGAGAAAAGATGTGTGTGTTGGTATTTCCTAGAGTGTTTAGTGTGTCTATGTTCGTGTGTGTCTATTTGTGTGTAGCTGTGTGTGTATCCGAGTGTGTGCACGTGTGAAGTTGTGAGTATGTGTATGCTCATGTGAATTTGAGAGTTTTCCAATGCATTTATGTGAGTGTAATAGTGTGTGTATCTGAGTGTAATAGTGTATATTTGTGAGTGTGTTTACGTGAGTGTGCAAGTGTGTTATTGACCTTGGCATTGGGTCTCCTGGTTGAGAATCCTCGGAACCATCCTGAGAAACATAGGTTCAGATATGTAAGTGAAAATTATAACTTATTCAACCATGAACGTGTGTGTGTGACAGAATCACCAGGTGTGTGTGTCGATGGTCATGTGACTCACCTTCACACTTCTCCAGTATCTGAACCGTCTCCCCAACCTCCAGACACAGACTCTGACTGACGCTGCTGCGGAAGCTGCAGATGACTGTGGAGAGAACAGAGTCAGACAGGATGAAGGACCAGAGAGGATGTCAGGGAGAGGTTCTGGTTCTGGTTCTAGACCTCACTACTACGAGAGCACCAGCACCTATGATTAACAAACACACAACCATTTCTTGCATAGACACTCACCATCACCCAGACCACTGTGTGTGTGTGTGTGTGTGTGTGTGTGTGTGTGTGTGTGTGTGTGTGTGTGTGTGTGTGTGTGTGTGTGTGTGTGTGTGTGTGTGTGTGTGTGTGTGTGTGTGTGTGTGTGTGTGTGTGTGTGTGTGTGTGTGTGTGTGTGTGTGTGTGTGTGTGTGTGTGTGTGTGTCTACTGCGGTGAATGAAGACCACATGCAGTGGATCTGCAACATTCATCACTTTCTACTGTGAAACCACAACTCGACCAACGTGACAACACACACTTGAGTTCACTCTGAGCTGTCAGGTCTCTACCGCACCATGTGACCCACGGGTCAATCATCACACCAACTATGACACACACACACGTTTTAAGAACAGCTTTATCATTGAGAGAACACTCTGGTGTGTGATTGAATTAATGAGTATGTGTGTGTGTGTGTGTGCGTGCGTGTGTGTGTCAGTAGGACGTGTGATGTTACTTCCTATTCTGGGTGGCTCAGATGTCTCCTCTCATGCAGAAACATCTGCCCTCCGGCTGAGACAGGCCCTTCGTCTTCATCATCCTCATCATTAACCATTTATTCACTATACATGAGGGAGAGAGAGAGACATCCCAGCTCACCAGGAGCTCACGTGGACCTTGACAGATCTGCCCCAGACCTGATCCAGCCCAGAAACAGAATGAAGCAGGTGAGATCTTCAGGAGCAAAACCAGAGCCAGCAGAGGGCGCTGTGAGGTCGCTTTGTCCTCCGTCAACAACAGGGATTAGCTGAGATTATTGTGGATTAACGAGCACAAATTTGAAAGGACTGAATCCCAAAAAGCACAAACCACATGAGGTGGTGGCAAAAAGGGGGCGCCAGTGAGCTCTGGACCTTCTCACTACGAACAGGAGGAAGAGGAGGAAGAGCAGGAGGAGGAAGAGCAGGAGAGAGCGACGGAGCTCGTCGACCCCCCGAGTCCTCCGACTTAATCAGATCAACTTAGTGACCTGGATAAACTCCAACACACTCACCCAGTGATGTGAGAGTGTAACGGTGTGTGTGAAGTGTGTAACTCTGCATTTGTTTGTGTGTGTGTGTGTGTGTGTGTGCATATGCTTAATGTGTCTGTGTGTGTGTGTAATTTAGGAACAGTTTCCTGGACTACTGTCTTGCTCATGGGTAAATTTGAAACGTCTGGTTGGAATCTTGGAGATGAACCCTTCATTAGCTTCTGGTTCCGGGGCGTCCTAGTGAAGAAGCTTCATCGACAGCAGACGTCCACGAAGACTGCACAGCATGTTGAAGACTGATGGAGGAGAGGCAGAGAAGTGAAGGAGAGATGATGGAGTGATGAAGGAGAGGTGGAGGACTGATGGAGGAGAGGCAGAGAAGTGATGAAGGAGAGATGATGGAGTGATGAAGGAGAGATGATGGAGTGATGAGGGAGAGGCAGAGAAGTGAAAGAGAGATGAGGGAGTGATTAAGGCCAGGTGGAGGACTGATGAAGGAGAGGTGGATAAGTGATGAAGGAGAGATTATGGAGTGATGAAGGAGAGGCAGAGAAGTGAAGGAGAGATGAGGGAGTGATGAAGGAGAGATGATGGAGTGATGAAGGAGAGGTGGAGGACTGATAAAGGAGAGGCAGAGAAGTGATGAAGGAGAGATGATAGAGTGATGAAGGAGAGATGATGGAGTAATGAAGGAGAGGCAGAGAAGTGAAAGAGAGATGATGGAGTGATTAAGGAGAGGCAGAGAATTGAAGGAGAGATGATGGAGTGATTGAGGAGAGGCAGAGAAGTGAAGGAGAGATGAGGGAGTGATGAAGGAGAGGCAGAGAAGTGAAGGAGAGATGAGGGAGTGATGAAGGAGAGGCAGAGAAGTGAAGGAGAGATTATGGAGTGATGAAGGAGAGATGATGGAGTGATGAAGGAGAGGTTAAGGACTGATGAAGGAGAGGTGGAGTAGTGATATAGGAGAGGTGGATAAGTGATGAAGGAGAGATGATGGAATGATGAAGGAGAGGCAGAGAAGTGAAGGAGAGATGATGGAGTGATGAAGGAGAGGCAGAGAAGTGAAGGAGAGATGATGGAGTGATTAAGGAGAGGTGGAGGACTGATGAAGTAGAGGTGGAGTAGTCATGAAGGAGGGGTGGATAAGTGATGAAGGAGAGATGATTGAGGGATGAAGGAGAGGCAGAGAAGTGAAGGAGAGATGATGGGGTGATGAAGGACAGGTTAAGGACTGATGAAGGAGAGGTGGAGTAGTCATGAAGGAGATGTGGATAAGTGATGAAGGAGAGATGATGGAGTGATGAAGGAAAGGCAGAGAAGTGAAGGAGAGATGATTGAGTGATTAAGGAGAGATAAAGTAAAGGTGGAGGGGTGATGAAGGGGAGATGGAGGAGTGATGAAGGAGATGTGAAGAAATGATGAAGGAGAGGTGAAGAAATGATGAAGGAGAGGTGAAGAAGGGATGAAGGAGAGTTGGAGGAGTGATGAAGGAGAGATGATGGAGTGATAAAGGAGAGATGAAGGACATGTGGAGGAGAGTCAAAAGAGTGATTAAAGAGAGGAGATGGAGTAATATAGGACTGATTAAAGAAGGATGAGGGAGTGATGAAGGGGAATGGAAGAGTGATGAAGGGGAATGAAAGAGTGATGAAGGAGAGGTAATTAGGGACGATGAAGAGATGAAGGAGAGATGAAAGCATGTTGATGATGTCATCACCTGATCACTCTGATGTCTCTCTAAGAACAACAACTGCTACACAAGCCTGTGTGAGGTTTGTGTGCGAGTGTGTCCACTTGTCATGATGGCTGCACACATGTAACTCCCCTCCCCCAGGACACACACACACACACACACGCACACACACACACGCACACGCACACACGCACACTATACGTAAGATCAACAATGTGGGACAGATCATCCAGATGTTTGTTTCTACTTCCTGATGTGCGAGTGTTTGTGTGTATTTGTGTGTAGCAAACTGCACTCTACAGTTAGTTCATCCATGCATACTTAAGTGTGTGTACAAGTGCTTCAGTGAAAATGTAATTCCTAAGTGTGTGTGTGTGCATGTGTGTTTGTGTGTGTGTGCATGTGTGTGCATGTGTGTGCATGTGTGTGTGTGTGTGTGTGTGCATGTGTGTGTGTGTGTGCATGTGTGTGTGTGTGTGTGTGTAGTAACACTAACAGTGCTCTAGTCCAGATGGCTTGGATCTAGTTCCTGTTCAGAAAGTGGAGCACTGGGCTAAGCCTCCATTATAGTGGCTTAAAACACACCAATCACCCACCAGTCTGTGAGTGTGTGTGCGTGAGTGTGTGTCTGTGTGTGTTTCTGTGAGTGTGTCTGTGTGTGTGTCTGTGCCTTTGCTTGTGTGTCTGTGTACATGTGGCTTCATGTGTGCATTTCTGTGCGTGTGTCTGTGTGTGGATCTGTGAGTGTGGTTGTGTTTGTGTAAGTGTGTGTGGCTGTATGTGTATGTTTCTGTGTGTGAGTGTCCGTGTGTGTGTGTGTGTGTGCATGTGTGTGTGTGTGTGTACATCTGTGTGCGTGTGTCTGTGTGTGTCTCTCTATGTATGTTTCAGGAGGTGTGTCTGTCCGTGTGTGTGTGTATGGTTCAATGTGTGTATGGGTGTGTGTGGGTGTGTGTGTGTGTGTGTGTTAATGTTTGTGTGTGTGTGTGTCTGAATTATGACAAACAAAAACAAAGACCCACAACTCTAGGGCTCCTCAGATGAACAACTTATTGTTTGAGTGACGCCTGTTGTCATGACGACAATGGCAGCATCACCATAACACCATCAAAACCTCTGCAAGAAACTCGGAGACGAGACGACAGAACCACCAGAACCAGAACCAGAACAAGAGTTTCTGTGTGACAGACAAAGTGTCCAAGAGCTGGTTCTGATGGTTGATGATGTTGAGCATGAGCTCAGTCAGTCGTCCAGACTGAGAGACTCGGACTAGAGCATCACCACAAAGTAAGCTGCCAGTGCAGGCGGTGTTGACTGTGTGTGTGTGTGTGTGTGCGTGTGTGTATGTGTGTGCAAGTGTGTGTGTGTGTGTGTGTGTCTCAAAGCTCCATTGATTCTGTTCAATGGTGGTTTTCTCTGTAGCGACTTGTCAGCAGTGTGACGCCTCCGAGTGTGTTTGTATGCAGAGTCACGTCTACCACAGACACACAAACTCACACATCCTGATGACGGAGTGAAATAACACAAGTGAAAAGATTACACAACATTAAAACACAACTATAGAGACAGAGACACCACAGTGGTGGGAAAATCCACGAGTGTAGTAACACAAACACATGTGCAGTAACACAAATACACACCTAGTAACACAGACACAAGTGTAGCCACACAAATAAACGTCTAGTAACAGAAACACAACTGAAGTAACACAAATTCAAGTGTAGCAACACAACCGCAACTTTAATAACTAAAACACAACTGAAGTGAAACAAAAAACAACGGAAGTAACACAAACCATTTTTGTAATAACACTTACATGTCTAGTAACACAAACACAACTGACATAAAAGAAGAAAAAAAAACACATTTAGTTGCACCAACACAACAACTGTAGTACCACTAACACAACTGTAGTAACACAAACATAGCATAGAAACAAAAACAAGACTAAAGTAACACAAAGACAACTGCAATAACATCAACACACCAGTGGTGATACAAAGACATCTGTGTAATGTTGTGTGTCAGCATTGGGGAGGACTTGTTGTACACTTATAGAGAGCTGAGCTGCCACCAGAGGGCGCCACAAAAGACTGACTCCTACTGTAGACCACCACATGACCTACATGACTGACACCAATGACCACCTCATGACTTCTTCATTAGACCACCTAATTACCTAAATGACTCCTGAAGTAGACAACCTGATGATTCTAGATAACTTCAATAATATAATTCCACATGACTCCTACAGTAGACCACCTCATGAACTACATGACTCCGACAGTAGACCACCTCATGACCTACCTGACTCCTACAGTAGACCACATCATGACCTACATGACTCCTTCAGTAGACCACATCATGACCTACACGACTCCTACAGTAGACCACATCATGACTTACATGACTCCTTCAGTAGACCACATCATGACCTACACGACTCCTATAGTATACCACCTATTGACCTACATGACTCCGACAGTAGAACAGCTCATGACCTACATGACTCCGACAGTAGACCACCTCATGACCTACATGACTCCTACAGTAGACCATCTCATGACCTACATGACTCCGACAGTAGACCACCTCTTGTCCTACACGACTCCTATAGTAGACCACCTCATTACCTACACGACTTCTATAGTAGACCACCTCATGACCTACATGACTCCTACAGTAGACCACCTCATGACCTACATGACTCCTACAGTAGACCACCTCATGACCTACATGACTCCTTCAGAAGACCACATCATGACCTACACGACTCCTACAGTAGACCACATCATGACCTACATGACTCCTTCAGTAGACCACATCATGACCTACACGACTCCTATAGTAGACAACCTAATGACCTACATGACTCCGACAGCAGACCAGCTCATGACCTACATGACTCCGACAGTAGACCACCTCATGACCTACATGACTCCTACAGTAGACCATCTCATGACCTACATGACTCCGACAGTAGACCACCTCTTGTCCTACACGACTCCTATAGTAGACCACCTCATTACCTACACGACTTCTATAGTAGACCACCTCATGACCTACATGACTCCTACAGTAGACCACCTCATGACCTACATGACTCCTTCAGTAGACCACATCATGACCTACACGACTCCTACAGTAGACCACATCATGACCTACATGACTCCTACAGTAGACCACATCATGACCTACACGACTCCTATAGTATACCACCTAATAACCTACATGACTCCGACAGTAGACCAGCTCATGACCTACATGACTCCGACAGTAGACCACCTCATGACCTACATGACTCCTACAGTAGACCATCTCATGACCTACATGACTCCGACAGTAGACCACCTCTTGTCCTACACGACTCCTATAGTAGACCACCTCATTACCTACACGACTTCTATAGTAGACCACCTCATGACCTACATGACTCCTACAGTAGACCACCTCATGACCTACATGACTCCTACAGTAGACCACCTCATGACCTACATGACTCCTTCAGTAGACCACCTTATGACCTACAAGACTCCTTCAGTAGACCACATCATGACCTACAAGACTCCTACAGTAGACCACTTTATGACCTACACGACTCCTATAGTATACCACCTCATGACCTACATGACTCCTACAGTAGACCAGCTCATGACCTACATGACTCCTACAGTAGACCAGCTCATGACCTACATGACTCCTACAGTAGACCAGCTCATGACCTACATGACTCCTACAGTAGACCACCTGATGACCTACATGACTCCTACAGTAGACCACCTCATGACCTACATGACTCCTACAATAGACCACCTCATGACCTACATGACTCCGACAGTATACCAGCTCATGACCTACATGACTCCTACAGTAGACCACCTCATGACCTACATGACTTCTACAGTAGACCACCTCATGACCTACATGACTCCGACAGTAGACCACCTCTTGTCCTACACGACTCCTATAGTACACCACCTAATGACCTACATGACTCCGACAGTAGACTACCTCTTGTCCTACACGACTCCTATAGTAGACCACCTCATGACCTACATGACTTCTATACTAGACCACCTCATGACCTACATGACTCATACAGTAGACCTCCTCATGACCTACATGACTCCTTCAGTAGACCACCTCATGACCTACATGACTCCTACAGTAGACCACCTCATGACCTACATGACTCCTACAGTAGACCACATCATGACCTACATGACTCCGACTGTAGACCACCTCATGACCTACATGACTCCTACAGTAGACCACCTAATGACCTATACCACTCCTTTAGTAGACCACCTCATGACCTACACGACTCCTGTAGTAGACCACCTAATGACCTACATGAGTCCGACAGTAGACCAACTCAGGACCTACATGACTCCTACAGTAGACCACCTCATGACCTACACGACTCCGACAGTAGACCACCTCTTGTCCTACATGACTCCTATAGTAGACCACCTTATGACCTATACCACTCCTATAGTAGACCAATTAATGACCTACATGACTCCTATAGTAGACCAGCTCATGACCTACATGACTCCTACAGTAGACCAGCTCATGACCTACATGACTCTTACAGTAGACCACCTGATGACCTACATGACTCCTACAGTAGACCACCTCATGACCTACATGACTCCTACAATAGACCACCTCATGACCTACATGACTCCGACAGTATACCAGCTCATGACCTACATGACTCCTACAGTAGACCACCTCATGACCTACATGACTTCTACAGTAGACCACCTCATGACCTACATGACTCCGACAGTAGACCACCTCTTGTCCTACACGACTCCTATAGTACACCACCTAATGACCTACATGACTCCGACAGTAGACTACCTCTTGTCCTACACGACTCCTATAGTAGACCACCTCATGACCTACATGACTTCTATACTAGACCACCTCATGACCTACATGACTCATACAGTAGACCTCCTCATGACCTACATGACTCCTTCAGTAGACCACCTCATGACCTACATGACTCCTTCAGAAGACCACCTCATGACCTACATGACTCCTACAGTAGACCACCTCATGACCTACATGACTCCTACAGTAGACCACATCATGACCTACATGACTCCGACAGTAGACCACCTCATGACCTACATGACTCCTACAGTAGACCACCTAATGACCTATACCACTCCTTTAGTAGACCACCTCATGACCTACACGACTCCTGTAGTAGACCACCTAATGACCTACATGAGTCCGACAGTAGACCAACTCAGGACCTACATGACTCCTACAGTAGACCACCTCATGACCTACACGACTCCGACAGTAGACCCCTCTTGTCCTACATGACTCCTATAGTAGACCACCTTATGACCTATACCACTCGTATAGTAGACCAATTAATGACCTACATGACTCCTATAGTAGACCACCTAATGACCTACATGACTCCTATAGTAGACCACCTTATGACCTATACCACTCCTATAGTAGACCAATTAATGACCTACATGACTCCTATAGTAGACCACCTAATGACCTACATGACTCCGACAGTAAGTAAGTATTTTAAGTAAGTAAGTCATTTTTATTTGTATAGCGCTTTTCCAGACCAGGGTCACAAAGCGCTTAAACAATCAAAACAATACTCAATAAAGTATATACTTTAAAGATCAAGATAAAACTGATAACACAACAGGAGTTCCAGAAAATCAAGAAAAAGCCTGAACAAATAAAAGTGTCTTAAGATGTTAAGAAGGAGTCAGTAGATCATCAAACACAGAGATCGTTCCAAAGTTTAGGAGCAACAGTCTGGAAGGATTTCTCTCCTCTGGTCCTGAACTGTGTGCGTGGAACCATAAGTAGATTCTGATCCACAGACCTCAGAGCCCAAGCTGGGGTGTAAGGCTGGATCAGACCACCTCATGACCTACACGACTCCTACAGTAGACCACCTCATGACCTACATGACTTCTACAGTAGACCACCTCATGACCTACATGACTCCTACAGTAGACCACCTGACTCCTTAGTAGACCGCCTGACAACCTACATGGATCCTAAAGTAGACCCCCCCATGACTCCTCAGTGGACCACCTAATGACCTACATGACTCTTCCAGTAAACTACCCCATCTCCTGCAGGAGACCAACTCTTTGCCACAGCAGATCCTGTTGTGGACCTCAAACATAAGATAGAAGACACCTGGGTCTCGCATCCTCCAGAACCAGAGAAGAACTCGAATATCCTCCAATGTAGAGTTCGGTTCATGACCCGGATGAGAACGTCGACCCTTACCTACTCCGATCTTCTCCTCCTCGGTCGGCTTCCACATCCTGTCAGAGACCTCCTCGGGTCCTCCTCATGTGATGGGCAGAAGAAGCTCTCTGGACGGACCCACTTCACATCCTGGCCGGACCTCCGGAGTCCGACCGAGAAGAGGATCCAGCGCGATCGACACGAGAGTCGCGTCCCGTCGTCATGTACATGGTCCCGCTCCAGAACCTGCTGGTTCCGAGTGGCAGCCGGACATCTAACTTGTACTCGAGAAGATACGCGAGCGTCCCGGTCCGCGAGTGCCTGATGATGGGGGGGTGGGGGGCATGCGCAGAGTGAGTGGGTCAGGATGACACGGAGGTCCCGCCCTGGTCCAGGTCCAGGTCGTTCGACGTCCGAGAACTTGACGAAGATACACCTGTGTGTGTGTCCGCGTTGATGACTTGTGTGTGTTTGTCATATTGATGCTGAGTGATGCGCGCGACAGGTCAGAACCAACCTGGTGTAATGGCGCCATCGTGTGGACTTACTGTGGAACTACATCATGTAGTCCACAAACGAACGTCTGGTTCTAAGCTCTAAGCTTCTAAACTCAGAACCACTACAGGAACCAGAGCAGGTCAGTGCAGAAGAAAACTCGAAAGAATATAAGAGGACGTTTGAACTTCACAATTTATTATTCCTGGTGTTTCATCAGGGGAATAAAAATCGATTTGTCCTGATAAAAGTTGTTAAACTTTACAGCATGTGATCGTAAAATGTTTGGTGTTGAGCCCTCGCAGTTCCAACATCACTCTGATGTAAACAAACTGTTGCTCATCCTGCCATCATAATATTGAATCGTTGAATTCAATATTTCAAATGTTCAACTATATATTTTATCGGAATGTTTAAAAACTTGAAATATTTAAGAAATAACTAAATTCAATCATTTCTATATTGAGTGTTTTTACTGATTTAAAAAAAAAAAAATCGAATTAGTAATAATAATAATATAATATACATTTGAATGTAAAAACTAAAAACATTTACACAGAGTTTGATATTTCAATTTAAATAATAAAAAAAAACATTTTAAATTCAATATTATTTACTTCATAGCTTTTTTAATTCAATATAAAAATGGGAAAAGATTTTAATTCAATGCTTTCATTCCAATAAAGAAACTCAAAGTTTCAAAAAACATTAAAATATTCTGATGTCACTGATAGACTTCTATACTTGTTGAAAGTGAAGGTTCAGCAATACAGAGACAACAATATTGAAATGAATCTCGTGCCCAGAACCCGGGTCAGGATCTGGATCTTCTCAGACAGAGTGAAAGTGTGAAGAATCATTTAATGTTTCTGATACTTGAAGGTCACAATAAATAACACACCAGGAGGAAAAAGAAGGAGAAGAAGGAGGAGGAGGAGTGGCCTCAGTCGAAGGGCTTCTGGATGACGATCATGAAATAATCCTTGTCTGGAAGAGAAGAAGAAGAAGGAATGATTGATAGTCCCGACACATCTGGGGTCACATGACTCACCCGGTGCGATCATGATCTCGTTCTTCTTGGATCGAACCCGCAGGAAGGTCAGGTCATTCTGAGCGTCCAGTTCCCTCACGGTGCTGCGAGCCTTCAGCACCAGCTGGTGGATCAGACCCGAGTACTTGACCGTGGTGGCGTTGTCCATGGTGGACTTGATGGGGACGCCTGCAGGAAACACGTGACGACCATCAGAGGGGGAGGAGCTTATGCGAGGGGGAGGAGTCACGGTTCACGTCGAGACCATCACAACACTTTTGCCTCTTACTTTTTCAATAAGTGACAAATTCAAGTCTAGGAGAGAAAGTTTGTTGTTTTTTCAAGCCGCCATTAAAGCCAAAAACTAATATTGAAAAAGCACTTGTGTGTTTTGTCTCTTTTTCTCAGCTATAAAATGTAAACAACCCCGAAACACCCGGATGTAACCATGACAACTGAAGGGTTAATTGACTCTAAACTGTCTGCTGAGAGTCATGTTGGTGTGTGGCCGACCCCCCCGGCTAGCTGGGACAGAGAGAAGTTGAGAGATTCTGTACCTTCAGTGTTGACGATGATGACTCCTTCCACTCCTTTCTGACTCTGCAGTCTCTCCAACGTTTCTTCCACTTCCGCCTTCGGAGCAAAAGAGAAAGTGTTTGTTTGAAATCAGAACCAGAACTCTCCATGACAACGCCCGGCTAGCTCGGATGCTACAGCATTAGCATCGTCGCTAAAACCGCTGCTTTGGTCGTCAGCCCGAAACGATGACGTCATTCTAGCACAGTGTGGCACATAACGAGAGATGACGTCAGAACCCACCATAGTATGTCCTTGTTATGAAAACCTCGTCACAAAGTCTCCTCGAAGAAACGCGACTGTGTTTGTACCCGATCCGGGAGATATTGCACGATCCGCGTGCGCACGCGCGAATAGATAGTTTGGTCCGCCATGTTCGATGGCATCTCAACAGGGACAAAATAATTGATGATCGTTTCTCAAAAATTTCAATTTTAAATTAAAATAGCATCTTGTAGCCGGAGTTTATTTATATATTTGAAAAATAAATGGTTCAGTAATTACAATAGGTATCTGTTGATTCAAAAATCAACGGTTTATATTATTGGTGCTCAACCGATTGAAATATTAATATAAGACGAGTCTTGTATATAAAGGTTGTTAAAGAAGTAACCATGTGATCATCCTGTATTTAGCATCGAAAATAATCTGAATCGGAACATGTTTTTTGCCAGTGTAACTTCTAGGTGGTGAAGTCAGTACAGATAAATTACACATGAAATAAAATATTTAAATACAATAAAATATAAATAACATTACATTATATATAAGTGGCACGTCATATTAAAGAGATGTCTAACAAAAGAAAAAATACATTCAAATAAATTAATGATGTGGACAGACGATGGTGTATTATTTATATTATAATTATTTATAAACTTCATGTTTCAACAAACTATTAAGAGAATATGATAATATTTGAGATAAAGTTCTGAACATAATCATTTAAATATACATTTTTCTTGATTTTCTGTTAAGTGGTAAAATGTATACGTTTAGAAAACACAAGAGTGTAGAACCTTTGCTGTTCAAAGAAGGTAATGAAGAAACACAGACGTCAGTAAACACGGTGCAGTCGCTCGTGATCAACTTCTTTATTGACATCTTTTTAAATAAACGTCTTTCAGGAACAAACTCATTCACGAGGACGCTGCAAGAATCAGCGTCACTTTAGAAAAGTCCTTAAAAAACACAACTATTAGAAAACAAAGCGAGTCACGAGAAACACACACACACACACACACACACACACAGAAAATAAAACGGTCATCTGTGAGTGAACCCTGAGACTGGGACGTCAAGAGAAGCGTCTTCGGGATCAAAGGTCGTCGTCCGACGATGACTCGGCTGAAACGAACGTCACGACTTCATCAAAAACCACACCTGGTGTCGTCGGCGAATAAGAAAACAACTCACAGTCCAGGATCCCTGAGAGTCGGTTCAATCTGTCGCCGCCTTCGTCGCCGCTGTCGTCGCCGAAGAACGCTTCCATCTGAGGACAGTGAAGGTGATGACATCACTCGACCACATGTGACAGGCGAGCGTTACCTCCTCGCTGCTCATTGGTCCACTGACGATTTCGTTGGCCAGTTCTTCGATCAGATTGTCGGTGTCGACATCGGGGCCTGACGTGAAGTCGTCATCATCGTCATCATCATCGTCGTCGTCATCGTCGTCGTCGTCATCATCCTGAGGGAGGAAATCACACACGTCAGAAACCAACAAACACCAGGGAAACGACCTTTGACCTCGTCGTCGTCGTCATCGTCACGGACTTCCTCCTGAAGCTTGTGTCGTCCGACCTCGTACAGCCGACACCCGGCGTCCAGACCCACCGAGTCCAGATCCTGCAGGTGAATCACAGACTTGACCCTCAGTCACACGTGTCCATGTTCGTCACAGCGCCCCCTGCTGTCATCCAAAACATCTTCTCTTGTTCAACGCACAAAAGTGTAGTTCATGTGTGTGTAGGTGTACACTTGAAGGTACATCAGAATAGTACTATTGAATTATTTACTTATTTATTTAATTATATACTTATTGAAGTATTGTTTTTCAAATAATTAAATTCAATCATTTCTATAATGAAAGGTTGATATATTTTTGTATTAGTTATAATAATTTAATTTCTTTTTTTTAATTGAATAATTTTTTGTTCACACATAGTTTGGTATTCTAATTCCACTCAAATAATAACTATCTAAATGATATGGTCTCCTGTAGCCTTTAAATTCAATATAAGGAAATTGGTATAAAAGTGAACCCGACAATATTGACTTTAAAACACTACAAATGAAAAGAAAATTAATTAAAAAATGGTTCAATCTTAACAAAAAACAATTCAATATAAAGTTTCAACATTGTCAATGTTAAGTTATTTCTGATGCCAAAGATACTTCAACACTTCTGGCTCAGTGAGAGAATTTGAATCCACTTCAGTTGTGAATGCTGTCAGTTGATGTTTGTTGTGATGTTTGTCGTCAGTTGATGTTTGTTGTGATGTTTGTCGTCAGTTGACGTTTGTTATGATGTTTGTTGTCAGTTGACGTTTGTTGTGATGTTTGTCGTCAGTTGATGTTTGTTGTGATGTTTGTCGTCAGTTGATGTTTGTTGTGATGTTTGTCGTCAGTTGATGTTTGTTATGATGTTTGTCGTCAGTTGACGTTTGTTGTGATGTTTATTGTCAGTTGATGTTTGTTGTGATGTTTGTCGTCAGTTAATGTTTGTCGTCAGTTGATGTTTGTTGTGATGTTTGTCGTCAGTTGATGTTTGTTGTGATGTTTGTTGTCAGTTGATGTTTGTTGTGATGTTTGTCGTCAGTTGATGTTTGTTGTGATGTTTGTCGTCAGTTGATGTTTGTTGTGATGTTTGTCGTCAGTTGATGTTTGTTGTGATGTTTGTCGTCAGTTGATGTTTGTTGTGATGTTTGTCGTCAGTTGATGTTTGTTGTGATGTTTGTCGTCAGTTGATGTTTGTTGTGATGTTTGTCGTCAGTTGATGTTTGTCGTCAGTTGATGTTTGTTGTGATGTTTGTCGTCAGTTGATGTTTGTTGTGATGTTTGTCGTCAGTTGATGTTTGTTGTGATGTTTGTCGTCAGTTGATGTTTGTTGTGATGTTTGTCGTTAGTTGATGTTTGTTGTGATGTTTGTCGTCAGTTGATGTTTGTTGTGAGGTTTGTCATCAGTTGATGTTTGTTGTGAGGTTTGTCGTAAGTTGATGTTTGTTGTGATGTTTGTCGTCAGTTGATGTGTGTTGGGATGTTTGTCGTCAGTTGATGTTTGTTGTGATGTTTGTCGTCAGTTGATGTTTGTTGGGATGTTTGTCGTCAGTTGATGTTTGTTGTGATGTTTGTCGTCAGTTGATGTTTGTTGTGATGTTTGTCGTCAGTTGATGTTTGTTGTGATGTTTGTCGTCAGTTGATGTTTGTTGTGATGTTTGTCGTCAGTTGATGTTTGTTGTGATGTTTGTCGTCAGTTGATGTTTGTTTTGAGGTTTGTCGTCAGTTGATGTTTGTTGTGAGGTTTGTCGTCAGTTGATGTTTGTTGTGATGTTTGTCGTCAGTTGATGTTTGTTGTGATGTTTGTCGTCAGTTGACGTTTGTTGTGATGTTTGTCGTCAGTTGACGTTTGTTGTGATGTTTGTCGTCAGTTGATGTTTGTTGTGATGTTTGTCGTCAGTTGATGTTTGTTGTGATGTTTGTCGTCAGTTGATGTTTGTTGTGATGTTTGTCGTCAGTTGATGTTTGTTGTGATGTTTGTCGTCAGTTGATGTTTGTTGTGATGTTTGTCGTTAGTTGATGTTTGTTGTGATGTTTGTCGTCAGTTGATGTTTGTTGTGAGGTTTGTCATCAGTTGATGTTTGTTGTGAGGTTTGTCGTAAGTTGATGTTTGTGGTGATGTTTGTCGTCAGTTGATGTTTGTTGTGATGTTTGTCGTCAGTTGATGTTTGTTGTGATGTTTGTCGTCAGTTGATGTTTGTTGTGATGTTTGTCGTCAGTTGATGTTTGTTGTGATGTTTGTCGTCAGTTGATGTTTGTTGTGATGTTTGTCGTCAGTTGATGTTTGTTGTGAGGTTTGTCATCAGTTGATGTTTGTTGTGAGGTTTGTCGTAAGTTGATGTTTGTGGTGATGTTTGTCGTCAGTTGATGTGTGTTGGGATGTTTGTCGTCAGTTGATGTTTGTTGTGATGTTTGTCGTCAGTTGATGTGTGTTGGGATGTTTGTCGTCAGTTGATGTTTGTTGTGATGTTTGTCGTCAGTTGATGTTTGTTGTGATGTTTGTCGTCAGTTGATGTTTGTTGGGATGTTTGTCGTCAGTTGATGTTTGTTGTGATGTTTGTCGTCAGTTGATGTTTGTTGTGATGTTTGTCGTCAGTTGATGTTTGTTGTGATGTTTGTCATCAGTTGATGTTTGTTGTGAGGTTTGTCGTCAGTTGATGTTTGTTGTGAGGTTTGTCGTCAGTTGATGTTTGTTGTGATGTTTGTCGTCAGTTGACGTTTGTTGTGATGTTTGTCGTCAGTTGACGTTTGTTGTGATGTTTGTCGTCAGTTGACGTTTGTTGTGATGTTTGTCGTCAGTTGATGTTTGTTGTGATGTTTGTCGTCAGTTGATGTTTGTTGTGATGTTTGTCGTCAGTTGATGTTTGTTGTGATGTTTGTCATCAGTTGATGTTTGTTGTGATGTTTGTCGTCAGTTGATGTTTGTTGTGATGTTTGTCGTCAGTTGACGTTTGTCGTCAGTTGACGTTTGTTGTGATGTTTGTCGTCAGTTGATGTTTGTTGTGATGTTTGTCGTCAGTTGATGTTTGTTGTGATGTTTGTCATCAGTTGATGTTTGTTGTGATGTTTGTCGTCAGTTGATGTTTGTCGTCAGTTGATGTTTGTTGTAATGTTTGTCGTCAGTTGACGTTTGTTGTGAGGTTTGTCGTCAGTTGACGTTTGTTGTGATGTTTGTCGTCAGTTGACGTTTGTTGTGATGTTTGTCGTCAGTTGACGTTTGTTGTGATGTTTGTCGTCAGTTGACGTTTGTTGTGATGTTTGTCGTCAGTTGACGTTTGTTGGGATGTTTGTCGTCAGTTGACGTTTGTTGTGATGTTTGTCGTCAGTTGACGTTTGTTGTGATGTTTGTCGTCAGTTGACGTTTGTTGGGATGTTTGTCGTCAGTTGACGTTTGTTGTGATGTTTGTCGTCAGTTGACGTTTGTTGTGATGTTTGTCGTCAGTTGACGTTTGTTGGGATGTTTGTCGTCAGATGACGTTTGTTGTGATGTTTGTCGTCAGTTGACGTTTGTTGTGATGTTTGTCGTCAGTTGACGTTTGTTGGGATGTTTGTCGTCAGTTGACGTTTGTTGTGATGTTTGTCATCAGTTGACGTTTGTTGGGATGTTTGTCATCAGTTGACGTTTGTTGTGATGTTTGTCGTCAGTTGACGTTTGTTGTGATGTTTGTCGTCAGTTGACGTTTGTTGGGATGTTTGTCGTCAGTTGATGTTTGTTGTGATGTTTGTCATCAGTTGATGTTTGTTGTGATGTTTGTCGTCAGTTGATGTTTGTTGTGATGTTTGTCATCAGTTGATGTTTGTTGTGATGTTTGTCGTCAGTTGATGTTTGTTGTGATGTTTGTCGTCAGTTGATGTTTGTTGTGATGTTTGTCGTCAGTTGACGTTTGTTGTGATGTTTGTCGTCAGTTGACGTTTGTTGTGATGTTTGTCATCAGTTGATGTTTGTTGGGATGTTTGTCGTCAGTTGATGTTTGTTGTGATGTTTGTCGTCAGTTGATGTTTGTTGTGATGTTTGTCGTCAGTTGATGTTTGTTGTGATGTTTGTCGTCAGTTGATGTTTGTTGTGATGTTTGTCGTCAGTTGATGTTTGTCGTCAGTTGATGTTTGTTGTTATGTTTGTCATCAGTTGACGTTCGTGAAACATGTTTGTAAAAGAGAGAGAACCTCGATAATTGCCAGGTTGAAATCCCTGCTGTCGATGCACAAGTCCAAGATGTGTTTCTTGACGTCCAGCGTCGCTGTTGAAACACAAACGTGAAACATAAACGTGACGCTGCAACAAACACAGTATATTTTAGTTATTATGTAGTTAATAGTTATCTTATGCTTTACATTCCAATAAAGTAAATATAATAATAATAACAATAACAATAATAATGCAATGAAAATGTACAAATGTAAATTAAAATATTCACTACATTGGGTTATTTTTGTGTTGCACTTAAACTTCCAGCCGCTAGATGGCAGCAGTCATTACATTCTCCACAGCTAAAAGAACAAAGAAATTGCGCGACATCTTAAGACTGAGGACGAGAGGATACAGTGATTCCACCAGCTTTTAAACCTGATGTTTGGACATATTTTGGTTTGAAAACAAATGAAAGAAGTTACGATTTCGTCAAGAGTCATGTGGTCTGTAAATACTACAACACCAGAGTCAAGTACTGGACAATACTACACATATATACTCGTTACTACACTATCACAACACCAGAGTCAAGTACTCGACAATACTTCAAATATATACTTGTTACTACACTATTACAACACTAGAGTCAAGTACTGGACAATACTACACATATATACTCGTTACTACACTATCACAACACCAGAGTCAAGTACTGGACAATACTACACATATATACTCGTTACTACACTATCACAACACCAGAGTCAAGTACTCTACAATACTACACATATATACTTGTTACTACACTATCACAACACTAGAGTCAAGTACTGGACAATACTACACATGTATACTCGTTACTACAGTATCACAACACCAGAGTCAAGTACTGGACAATACTACACATATATACTTGTTACTACACTATCACAACACCAGAGTCAAGTACTCCACAATACTACACATATATACTTGTTACTACACTATCACAACACCAGAGTCAAGTACTCCACAATACTACACATATATACTTGTTACTACACTATCACAACACCAGAGTCAAGTACTCCACAATACTACACATATATACTTGTTACTACACTATCACAACACTAGAGTCAAGTACTGGACAATACTACACATGTATACTCGTTACTACAGTATCACAACACCAGAGTCAAGTACTGGACAATACTACACATATATACTCGTTACTACACTATCACAACACCAGATTCAAGTACTCGACAACACTACAAATATATCCTTCAGTATCACAATTTATCGTTTTTTTTTCCCTGTATCGTGATACATCACCAGATCCTAATAAGTAAACCTCTACAGGAACAAAAATATACTCGTACCGATGGACTTGTAGTCGCTGGCGTTCATGGTTTTGAAGGACGACTCGAGCGAGTGTTTGTTGTTCAGCTGCTCCATGACGTCGTCCTCGTTGTGCAGGTTGAGAACCGCTGCGGTCAGGAAGTAGAGTAGAGTCAGTAAATACTGATTGGTTCAATTTAACGTTTCAAATGTGGAAGTTTTTAATTTATTTTCATTTGAAATGTATTTTCGATTGAATAATTGTATTAAAAAAAAAAAAAAATTCAACAAGTTTTTATACAGTTTGATATTCTAATTCAAATAATTAAAATATAATTTTTTTCAATTGAATATTTGTTCATTTGTATCCATTTAAATTCAACGTACAAACACTATTACACAATATTCTTGTATTGAATTTGAAAGACGACAATATTAAACCTTTCAATATAGAAATGATTGAATTAAATCAAAAAAATAAATACATTTCAACTAAATTAGTTAAAACCTTTAACAAAGAAGTTTCAACAATTTAAATCTAAAATACAGTTGAACCAGTGATCGTCATAGGATTGCGACAGACTCGCACCTGCGTATATGACGGTGCCGCTGCTGTTGAAGATGACCCGACACCGGTCCAGAGCCGACACCGTGTGCAGCAGGTGGAAGGTCCTCAGGTCCCACTGGAGGAGGTTCAGGAAACTAACGTGCTCGTGCTCGTGCCCGTGCCCGTGCTCGTGCTCGTGCTCATGCCCGTGCCCGTGCTCGTGCCCGTGCTCGTGCCACGACTGCGCCGCCAGAGGATACGATCTCGGTGTTGATGACGACCTCCAGGCCGTTGGGGTGAAACACTCCGCTGATGTCGTCGTTGAACTTGTCGAACTTGTGCACGGCTCGTGACGTGCGCACGTCCCACAGCACGCCGTCGCTCAGCACCAGCTCGTCCGTCGGACTGAAGGTGGCGCAGTTCCTCTTGTAGAAGTTGCTCAGAGCGCTGTCCAGCAACGTGTGCGTCTTCTGGCTCGTCTGCACGTCGTAGATCTGGAGAGAGTTGGAGAGAATTGACTCGCAGTCATGTGTGTGACTGGTGTGTGTGTGACTGGTGTGTGTGTGACTGGTGTGCGTGTGCATATGTGTGTGCGTGTGCATGTGTGTGTGTGTGTGTGTGTGTGTGACTTGTGTGTGTGTGTGTGTGTGTGTGTGACTCTCGTGTGTGTGTGTGTGTGTGTGTGTGACTGGTGTGTGTGTGTGACTGGTGTGTGTGTGACTGGTGTGCGTGTTCATGTGCATGTGCATGTGCGTGTGTGTGTGACTTGTGAGTGCGTGTGTGTGTGTGTGTGTGTGTGTGTGTGACTCTCGTGTGTGTGTGTGTGTCTGTGTGTGTGTATGTGACTCTCATGTGTATGTGTGACTCTCGTGTGTGTTTAGACTCTCTCGTGTGTGTGTGCGTGTGTGACGTGTGTGTGTGTGAGACTCTTGTATGTGTGTGTGAGACTCTTGTATGTGTGTGTGTGACGTGTGTGTGTGTGCGTGTGTCTCTCGTGTTTGTGGCTCTCGTGTGTGTGTGTGTGTGTGTGTGTGTGTGTGTGTGTGTGTGTGTGTGTGTGTGACTCTCGTGTGTGTGTGTGTGTGTGTGTGTGTGTGTCACTCTCATGTGGGATACGTGTGCGAGTCGTGTGTGTGTGAGTCGTGTGTGTGTGTGAGTTGTGTGTGTGTGAGTTGTGTGTGTGTGAGTCGTGTGTGTGTGAGTCGTGTGTGTGTGTGAGTCGTGTGTGTGTGTGAGTCGTGTGTGTGTGTGAGTCGTGTGTGTGTGAGTCGTGTGTGACATACATAGGCGGTCTCGTCCTTGCTGCCCACCACGCGGTCCTGACTCAGTTTACTGAACTCAACGTGTTGGTCGTCGGCGAAGGAGCTCCTGAAACAGGAAACAGTCAGAGAGGAAGTGAAGGACCTTCAAAATAAGAGCGTACTTCAGTGTGAAGGTTCCGTCCAGACTCCAGAGCGACGACAGGGAGCGGCTCCAGAGCGCAGACGTCAGCAACAGGCGCCCGTCCTGAGGAGAGAGAGAGTGAAGCCGCCGCGTCCGAGTCTCTCACGCCTGCTCACCTTGGACGGCTGGATGTGGGTGAGCGAGGACGAGTGGCAGGTGTAGTCCGCCTCCTCCTCGCCCGAGAACACGTTGAAGAACTTGAGGTGACCGAAGGTGTTGCCCAGCAGCAGGTGGCGCTGGTCGGCGGAGAAGGAGCAGCAGGTGAAGCTGCCGCCGTCGCCTTTGTTGATGGCGCTGAGAGGACGAAACCTGTGGACGACCAGCAGGTCAGAGAGAACCTCACGAGTATATCAGTGACGTCAGGATATTGAAATTATTTTATTGAGTTAATTTAAGGTTTTTCAGTTGTTCTTTAATTATTGTGTATTGAATTGTTAAATTAGTTGGATTTTTAATAATTGAAAAAAAAAAAGATTTAATCAAAAATATACATTTTAAAATAGATTTCATTATTTAATTAAATAATTTAATTAAATAATTTATATCTTGAAAGTTGTTTTTAATACATACAGTTTAATATTCTAATCCTAATAATAATAATAAAAAAAAATCAATATTATATAATTTGCAGCCATTTAAATTCAATTAAAATTGTTGGTCTAATTGTGTCACCAGACATTATCAAACGAGTACCGAGCTTCATCCAATCACAGACGATCATGTGATGACCTTGAGGCTCTGGCGCTTCAATTCTTCAAGGCGGACAAAACTCAAACATTTGTAAATAATGCTAGATTTACAGCTTGTGTGATTATAAAAGTGAGAGCGAGTGGCTCGGGGCTCGATTGGTTTAGTCTGGTAATATTTTTTTATGATTGGAATGAGAATAACTAAATGTTAATTTATTATTAAAAACGAAAAGTAATTAAATAAGTACAAAAAAAACGAATTAAATCTTTGAAATAATTATTAAACTAAAGATTAATTTTTTTAAACAATTTAATGTTTAAAAAACATTTCGTTAAAACCTTTGAAATGTTAAATTCGATCCTTCAACACATGAGCGACACGAGCCGCACCTGCTGTAGATCAGATGTCGGTCCAGACTCGCTCGCTCCACGCCGCCGTACTTGGGGTCCAGCAGGCGGCTGCCCAGGCGGGCCGTGAAGTTGGCCGAGGTCTGGCGCCGCGGCCGAGGCTCCGGGCACCTGTGGGGCGTGAAGAGCGAGAAGGGCGGGCAGGTGGTGACGGGGTTGAGGCAGTGGGCGTGCTGCTCCCGCAGGTACCCCGTGATGATGCTGTCCAGGGTGGGCGGCGACGGCAGGTGGCGCTCCAGCTGCTTCTTCATGGCCGGAGTCTGAGGTTCAGAAGAAAACATCTTTCTTTTCTAAGACACTCAACATTCAACAGCATATTACTGACAAATATAGCTTGAAAGAAAACTAAGGCTTATATGAAAATACTTAAAATATAAAAAATATATTTTCAATAAAGCAAAATGACTTTAATGAATTAATTGAACTTTATTGGAAAAAGAAAAGTATATTTTCTGATTGAAGAAACTTTTATTGTTTAATAACTTTTTATTTAAGCAATCATTAAAAAGGCGAAACTTTTTAATTAAAGTAAAGTAAGTAAGTAACCCTTTTGTTGAAGCAACTGTTTTTTAAATCCGTTCACTGAAACATTACTTTATTTCTTAGTTTGCTTTTATAAAAAAAGGCTTTAATCACAAAAAAAATAAAAAATAAAACACATTTAACGTTATTGAGGAAAAAAATGAAATTATATTTTTAATTGAAGCAATTTCATCGTTTTTTTTCTGGTTGAAGCAATATTTTCACTAAACTAATATTGTTGTTTTTTGTAGAAACTTTCTTTAGATGCAACTTTTTAAATTTATTCAATAACTTTTTTTTAAGACATTTCGTTGCACCTTTTTTGAAGTATTTTCTCTGGTTTATTTCGTTTGGTTTATTATTGTAACTTTTCTTTTGAATATAATTTTTTAGGGAACTTTATTTGATTTAATAATCAGGAATAAAACTACCTCCAAAAATACTACAAATATATACTCGTTTCTTCAGTATCACAATATATTGTATCGTATTAAAAAACATCTCTTCACTACACACTAGTGTAGGTCAGACACACACACGCACACAAACACACACTAACAAACACACACACACCTGGTTGAAGGCTCCGTGGTCGGACTTCTGTCTGAGGGGTCGTGGTTTCCTGCCGCTGCCGGCCGGGGTTCGCTCCCTGGAGAAGAGGATCCGACCAGCGGGGGGCGCCGCAGAGTGAGGGGTGGAAGCGTGGGTCGACCCCAGAGAGGCTTGAGGGGTGAGTCTGCAGGAGCGAGGCAGGGGGCCGGAGGAGGGCGTGAGGGGGGCCGAACACGTGGCCGGCAGGTTGGCCTCCCGCGCCAGAGTGCTGGCCGTGTCCGGGAGCCCGTTGGCCAGCAGGTGGTTCCGGATCAGCAGCAGCAGCTCCCGCTGCGGGAAGGTGATCCGGGAGTGAGCGACCACGTCCGCCTTCTGCAGGCGCGCCAGAGACACCTCGGCGCCGCTCAGCAGACGCTTCCCCGAGATCATCTGGATCAGCTCGCCGGCGAAGCGGCAGAAGTGCACGTGTTCGCTGCGCTTGTCCTGCAGAACCGGCTCCTTCATCAGCTGCACGGGGAGGGAACAAGTTTATCATGACGGCGCTGATGGACCTCCAGAACCGGACCGGGTCTCCGGTGGAACTCACCTGCTGGATCAGGCCGCTGGAGAAGAGCGGCAGCTTGCCTATGATCTGGCGGACCGGGCGACTGCGACACAGACCCACGAGAGCTTTGCAGGCCAGAGTCCGGATCTGGTCGGCGTCCGTGATCGGACTCTTGACTGTGAGCAGGGACAGAAGAACCTGAGGGAGGGGGGACCAGAACCGGGTCAGATCGAGGGCTCAAAAAATCGAAGGACAACCTCCTCACCTTGATGCCGTTGTTGTTCTGGACCACCGAGCGCATGCACGTCAGAACCCGGACCGGGTCTGCAGAAGAGTTCCGGGGCAGCGACGACAACCCGAGCGAGGTCCCGCTGAAGGTCAGGTCCTGGTCTGGGGCCCAAACGCAGTTGATGATGATCTGAGAGGGAACAGAACCAATCTTAACCCGACAATGGAAGGGCAGGAGAGAGCAGAACCACGGGGTCCCAAGCGGACCACGATGATAAGGGTCTTGGATCTCGTTCAAACATTAAAGGAGAAACTGGGAGGATCAAGGACCAGAAGGAAAGATCATCTCTACGATCTGGCTAAGGAACGCCTCGTTGTTGCTGACCTGCAGCGCCGCCTTCTGGACTTCTGCGTCGCTGAAGAGAGAACCCTCCGCCAGACCCAGGATGATGCTCATACCTGAAGTGAGACCCGAAGAACATCAGTGTCGTCAGAATATGGATTTAATTCAACATTTATAAGGTTTTAACTTTTTCATTGAACCGTATTTGTTCAAGCATTTATTTTTAAAAATATATAATTAAATTAGGAATATTTTTACTTTTTTTTTTTTTTACACACTTTCTAATTCCTATAATAATTTTTTTTAAATTCTAAATTGATTCTTTTTTTATTTTAAGCCTTCTGAAGGTTGCTATAATGGTGTCAACAATGATTGGCTGAAAGTTGGATCAACCAGCTCGGTGCTCTACTGGTTTGGTCTGGTGACACGATTATAGCAACATTTACATGAATTTAAAAGACTACGAATGAAAAAAATAAAGAAAAATATATATATATTTAATTTAATCATTAAAAATAAAAAAAAACTTTAAAATGTTAAATTCAAAACCTCAATATTCTGATAAACCGACACAATCATCCAACAGAACCGACCCAGAGTGGAAACAGAACCGTCCACCAGGAGCAGTTGACCTTTAGGAACCACGGTCAGGATGGACACCAAGTCCAGGATGTGTCGGAGCAGATCGGACCTGCAGGAGACACAGCGTGAGGGTCAGGAGTGTGTGTGTGCGTTTGTGTGTGCGTTTGTGTGTGTGTTTGTGTGTGCGTTTGTGTGTGCGTTTGTGTGTGTGTTTGTGTGTGTGTTTGTGTGTGCGTTTGTGTGTGCATTTGTGTGTGCGTTTGTGTGTGTGTTTGTGTGTGTGTTTGTGTGTGCGTTTGTGTGTGCGTTTGTGTTTGTGTGTGCATTTGTGTGTGCGTTTGTGTGTGCGTTTGTGTGTGCGTTTGTGTGTGTGTTTGTGTGTGCGTTTGTGTGTGTGTTTGTGTTTGTGTGTGCGTTTGTGTGTGTGTTTGTGTTTGTGTGTGCGTTTGTGTGTGTGTTTGTGTGTGCGTTTGTGTTTGAGTGTGCGTTTGTGTTTGTGTGTGCGTTTTTGTTTGTGTGTGTGTGTGCGTTTGTGTGTGTGTGTGCGTTTGTGTGTGTGTGTGCGTTTGTGTTTGTGTGTGCGTGCATGTGTGTGTGCGTTTGTGTGTGCGTTTGTGTTTGTGTGTGTGTGTTTGTGTTTGTGTGTGTGTTTGTGTTTGTGTGTGCGTTTGTGTTTGTGTTTGTGTGTGTGTGTGTGTGTGTGTTTGTGTTTGTGTGTGCGTTTGTGTGTGTGTTTGTGTGTGCGTGTGCGTTTGTGTTTGTGTTTGTGTGTGCGTTTGTGTTTGTGTGTGCGTCTGTACCTCCCGTTGTAGTTCCTCCAGTGGCAGCAGGACTTGATGAGCTGCATCAGAACCGGGAAGATGTTGAAGGAGCAGAACCGTCGGACGGGCTCCCACACGAGTCGAGGTCTCGAGACCAGGAACTCCATCATGTCCCGCAGCTTCTCGCGGGGGAAAGAGACCGCCTGAGGACCAGGACCGAGGACATGAATCAACTTTACACACAGAAAACATTATGACCGCCTGGCGGAGCAGCGGAGCGGTGACTGGGGTCTCAGGCGGGGACCGACAGACCAGGTGGTCATAATGTAATGGCGGTCCATCTCATGACACTTGCAGTACCTTGTGAATGTTCTGGGGGGCGACGACGCCTCCACTCAGACTCTTGACCTGCTCGACCACCAGAGCCAGGTGAGCCTCGAAGTACCTGAGACAAGACCAGAGTCAGGCTTCGTCGAAGATGGAAACCATGGAAGTGAATCAGTGTCTCCAGAAGATTTTACATTTCAAATGTTGAAAAAAAATAATTAAGCATCAAATGATTTGTTTAACAATTAAATTCAATATTTTTTAATTGAACATTTTATTTTTTTTATTAAATAATTTAATTTAAATTTCTAATACTTTCAAAAGTAATGTTTTTTTTATTGTTTTTATTTCCCCACACAGACCTTTATATTCTAATCCCAATCATTTTAAAATATTTTCTCTGAATTTCACAATTTTGAATTCGCCATATTTTGAATTCAAAATAAAAAGACCAGACAGTGCTAACAGAGCACCGAGCTACTTGATCGATCTTCCAGCCAATCGTGTGACGAGCAGACGATCATGTGACGACAGAGAAGCACTGACGCGTCAACTCATCATGGCGGTAAGATTTCAGCTCTTTGCAAGTTTTGGTGTAAAATTAAAAGTTAGCGTGACTCTGGGATCGTTTGCATTGGTCTGGTGAGATCGTAATATTAGTTTTTACTTGTTAAATTCAACTATTTACTGTATAATATTTTGATGGCACTGATGTACTTCCATAGAAAACTATGGAAGACAAGTGTGTGTGTGTGTGCGTGTGTGTGTGTGTCACACCTGAGCAGGGCGAGGCAGGTGTGTTTAGCCGTTTGTCTGCAGGAAAAGATCTGATCGTCGCTCAGAGTCGACTCTTCGCTGCTCATGTTTGAAATGTCCAACGTGCTGATCTGGAGACACAAGTCGACAAAGAGTGTTTGTGTGCGTGTTCACACATGTGTGTGTGTGTGTGTGTGTGTGTGTGTGTGTGTGTGTGTGTGTGTGTGTGTGTGCGCACTGACCAGGTTGACCAGACGCCGGAGTCCGTCCTGCTGGTCGAACAGCTGCAGTGCAGCTCTGTAGGAGAAGACGATGGAGAAGAACAAGGTCGCGTGACAGACGCCTGACGAGTGCGACGACTCCAGCAGACACAGAGAGTACGACACCACGTCTGAGAGCACGTGACCCGGGAGGATACACACCTGCACACACACACACGTACATTCTTCAGTGCACAAATACGTGTGTGTTAATGGGACTGTATGTTTACAAGTGTGTGTATGTGAGTGTATGTTAATGAATGTGTGTGTTTATGTAACTGTATGTTTAGTATGTGCGTGCGTTTACAAGTTTGTATGTTTGTGTTTTATGTGTTTTTGTATATGTGAGTGCATGTTTACGAATGTGTGTGTGTATGTGAGAGTATGTTTAGAAGTGTGTGTGTGTGTGTGTGTGTGTGTATGTACGTACGTGTGTGTGTGTATGTACATGTGTGTGTGTGTATATGTGAGTGTATGTTTAGAAGTGTGTGTGTGTGTGTGTGTATGTACATGTGTGTGTATGTAAATGTGTGTGTATATGTTTAGAAGTGTGTGTGAGTGTGTGTGTGTGTGTGTGTGTATGTACATGTGTGTGTATATGTGAGTGTATGTTTAAAAGTTTGTATGTGTGTATTTACATGTGTGTATGTATATGGGAGTGTTTCTAGAAGTATGTGTGTGTGTATGTATGTATATATGTGAGTTTATGTTTAGAAGTGTGTGTGTGTGTGTGTGTGTGTGTGTGTGTGTGTGTGTGTGTGTATATGGGAGTGTTTCTAGAAGTGTGTGTGTGTGTGTGTGTGTGTGTGTGTGTTTGTACGTGTTTGTATTTGTGAGTGTTTGTTTAGAAGTGTGTGTGTGTGTGTGTGTACGTACATGTGTGTATGTATATGGGAGTGTTTCTAGAAGTGTGTGTGTGTGTGTATGTATGTACATGTGTGTATGTATATGTGAGTTTATGTTTAGAAGTGTGTGTGTGTGTGTGTGTGTGTGCGTGTACATATGCATGCGTGTGTGTGTGTGTGTGTACATATGTGTGTGTGTGTGTGTGTGTGTGTGTACATATGTGTGTGTACCCTCTCCATGGCGTCGTGGTTGTAGACCAGGAAGTAGAGGGTGAAGGACACTGCAGTCGCTGCCAGGGATCGTCGTGGGATCTGCAGCAGCTTCTGGATTCCTCCACGAGCGATGAAATCCGCGGCAAACTTCTTCTGCTGCAACATGGTGGCCAGGAACTGACGGAGCCGACAGTCAGCTGACGAGGACCACGGCAGGAAGTGATGTCATCGGACGGGACCTTACCAGCAGGGAGTCGTAGGTGAGCTGAACATTCCTGGTCTTGTTCAGGTCCAGGTAGTTCATCAAGAGCTCCCGAGGGTCCAGCTGGACGAAGACCGAGAGCAGCTGGAGAGACAGAAGCACCTTCGTCAACATCATCTTCATCCTCATCCTCCTCCTCATCATCATCGTCATCACCTCCTGGTGGTCAGCCAGAGGAGCCAGGTACTGCAGGATGAGTCTCTGCTCCACCGTCGAGCTCAGGGGGAACAGGGAGTAGTCAGAACCGACCACCATGGCGCTCATCTCAGACCAGGACGCCCCCTGCAGGTCGGTCTTCTTCTCTCCTGCATCTTCGCCGTTCTCCTGGACTGACCCATTCAACGGCTGAACCTCCGAGGCCTCCTCTTGACCTTTGAGCTCTTCACACTGCAGCCGCTTCAGTCGGGCAAACACCAGCGGCACCTGAACACAAAGGACCTCCTGACCCACCTGCCCCTTAACCAGGTCCACGTGACGTCTACTGACACCCAGCGGAGCCCAGTGGTACTACATGAAAGAGCAGCGCAGTTTATGCAAGTAAATCAGTGTCATCAGATTATTGATTAGTTGAATTTAAAATTTTAAATGTTGAAATATTACATTTTTATTCAAACCTTTAAACAAATCTAATTATTTAGTTTTAATTTATTGAATAACTGAGAACATACATTTCTATATTAAAAGGTTAAATATATATTCTTTAAATAATTGAATGATTTTTTAAATTAATTATATTAGTATATATTCACATTTATTTAAATAGAGTTTGATATTCTAATTCCAATACAGTAATTCAAAAATAAATTCAATATTTTAATTAATAGCCTTTTAAATTAGTGCCACCAGACAAGATTAAACTTAAAAGGCCACACATTTAAAAATATGGAATTTAGAACATTTGTTTTTGGATTATTGGAAGAAAAACATTTACATTCTTCAACTAATCATCATGACCATGTTTTGAACTTATTACTTTATAAAGTTGCTCTGAAATCTGGGCGAACAAGAGGTTACGAGAGCAGAGTCCATTATGACACAAAAATGGCTTCACTCCTCCAGCCAGCTGTAATCACACCCACTTTGTTTATACCATGAGTCCCTTGAAGGTGGAGAATTCTGGGATTGATGACATGTGGTGAAAAAACTTTATGTTTGACCAATCACAGTAGAGTGGGTGTGGTTATGGTACACAAGATTTAATCTCCAGAAAAAACTAGGTGTTTTCAGTGGGCGGGGCTTAAAATAATTTTCTAATGTCAATTTTTAAATGAAGAGAGTTTTCTACAAACACACACTGATGATACAATAGAGTCCAACATCTACTTAAGACTTAAATCAACTTATAAGTTCTACCTTACCTTACCTTAGTTTAACTTTTAGTTCAAACCTTCAATATTCTAACGACACTGATAAACTTCTGTGTCTCACCAGCTGAGAGTTCTTCTCCTGAGAGCTGCTCACGACGTCAGGGTTGTTCATGGCCTTGGCCAGGAGGCCGGTGGCGTACGCTGAGAGAGGAGGTTCTTGTTCCAGAGCCCAGGAGAAGAGGAGGTCCACCAGACCCTCCTGACAGAAACACAAACGCGTCACCTTCATCCTCATCCTCGTCACTTCGGTGGTTCCGACCCACCTTGTCCTGGAACACGGCAGCGGTCTCCAGACCCGGCGTGATGTTGAGCAGAAGTCTGCAGGCGGCGTTGTTGAGGCTCCTCTCCCGACTGGTCATGATGTAATTGTCCAGCAGCTGAAAGGAGGAGACAGCCGGACGTTTAAACGCTCGGTCCGGTTCCGAGCGACCCGGGTCGAGTCAAGACCCTTACGGTGTTGTTGAACTCGTCCTTCTTCAGGAGGAACTTCAGAATCCGTCCCAGCGAGCAGTCCGGGTCCACGCGTCCTGAGGGACGATCATTCAGGGTCAGAACCAGGTCTGGACGACCCCTGGATAGTTCTGGACTCACCCGGATGTCGGTCATCGAATGGGTCCGTGTCAGTCTTGCGGTACTCGTGGGTCTCTTGTTCCACGAGGGCGGAGATCCTGCAGTACCACACGGACTCAAGAGAGGTCCAGAACCAGGGTACCCCCCGACCCGTCTCCCACTCACCTGTTCAGAACCGACACCAGCGCGTCGGTGCCGCCCAGCCGGGCCTCCTCCCACTCTTCCAGCAGCCGGGCCAGGTCGGCAGAGGCCCCGTCCCCCGACACCGCCGCCTCCATCAGTGCTGCGTTCAGGGACAGTGGGACAAGAGAATGACAGGTGAAGCCCGACCTTGGTTTTAGATCTGCCCCGTGGCCTCCCCCCTTAACATGTTCTGAGAAGCGTTCTTCTCCCCGAAACCGGACGAGAGAGGAACCGTTGTGAGAAGTCAAACGGCTCCGTTTAGGTGGAAGACCAGGGACATACCCACGTCAACTTCACACCCACAGATAAGATGTCAGCCACACAATAACACGTCAAGTTCCGCTTCTGGACACGTTTAAGGTCAGCGGCTCCACACTGACCCAATGATGAGAAACATCATTGAGTTTCTGACGGACGGTCATGGGTCGGTCCAGCGGGACCAGCGGGACCAGCGTGCTGCTGCTGTCCGCCCGCCGCTCACCTCGTGTCGGCTCGTGCTCGGAGGGAAGCTCGCGTGTCTCCGGGACTCACCTCGACGTTCGCCTGCAGCAGCCGCGCGCTCGGAACTCCCGGGTCAGGTCCAAGAAACGTGCTGGGAAAATAAGTTTTAACGTTCAGTTCAAAACTTCTCCTGTCGCCTGCACGTGACGTCACCAAATCGCTGGGATGACAACGGCGGCCCGCGGTGGTTGATGGGATTTGTAGTAGAAGGGAGAAAACCCAGCGACTGACTTGTAGTTCCTCTCTGGGATGAGGAGAGAAAGTTTGAGTTTCATGCGTCACAGTTCCTCGGAGTTTAGAGGTTTATTTGTCCCTTTATTATTCAAATGATTATGAAAAAGGTATTTTCAAAAGGAAAATGTGAATATTAAATACAAATAAAAAGAAACACCTCAAAACTTTTTTCACTGCGATAAAAAAGGCATCAAAACAGAACACAATTAATAATAATTTTGAATAATAAATAATTAAAATAATAATTACGACCAAAGACAAAAAATTGTACTTCAAAGAAAAAAGAAAACAAAGTTAGCTTGAATATTTTTTTTGTAATTGAAAATGTTTCCTTGGATTGAAGCAACATTTCTTTTCATCGATGAAAGTGTAATGATTTCCTTTTTAAATTTTAGCAACTTTTTCTTTATGAAAACAACTCCTTTGATTAAAAATATATTTCTTGTGATTGAATTAAATGGTTTTTCGATTTAAAATGCCTTTTTTTTCGATTGGAACAACTTTCTCTTGATAGAAAATATTTGGTTTGATTGAAAAAATATTTATCTTTTATAGATTTTTTTGAATGATTACAATTTTCTTGATAAAATGTTTTATTTGATTGAAGCAACATGGAATATTAAACAAAGCAGGCGTCGACAGAGGCTTCTGTCCTCCTGGACATGTTCTCAGGTATAAAGAAATGGTTCTGCAGTGCGTTCGGTTCCACCCGGTCCGGCCCGGCACATTAACAGGTCTTTATTGATCACACAAACAAGTACACAAAAAGCTAAAATCATGGTGTGCGTCAGTTCGTCTTCAGCTTGTCGCCCAGCAGCGCCATCACGGCTCCGTACAGGAAGCCGGCGGCGAGGACGAGCAGCGTGCTGGAGGCGAGGCCCAGTGACATCACGGCGGCGCTCAGGTAGAAGAGCAGCAGCAGCAGCAGCGTGCGGTAGCTGCCCAGGACCCGCAGGCTGACCCGCGGCCGCCGGCTCCAGTCCGACCTCTGCTGGGTCGCCGGGCTGAGCTTCAGTCTGCGGCTGGAGGCGGAGTCGGTCAGGTAGTGGCGCCCGAGTCGACCCAGGAAGTCGGAGCGCGAGCAGAGCGCCGTCATGTGACCTTCGAACTGTGCAGATGAAACAGTGTGGTCAATTATTTTTAATAGTTGAATTTGAATTAATTTCCTAAATTCAAATTTCTATCTTTACCTTTTAAATTAAATATAAAAATGTTTAATGACAATAACGACACTATGATTGGTTGAAAGATCAATCAAGCAGTAACAATTTTTGGTATTTCTTTTATAATTTTTTAGCATTTAAATCAATAATTCGTTATTTTTTTTATAACTATTAGTACATTTATGTTTTAATTATTGTAAATAAAATATCAAACTATGTGTATTGTTGGTTTCTTTTATTTTACTTTCCAATTCAACAAAATCAACTTTTTAATTGACAAATTATTTAATTAATTGTTCCAAAAAAATCCTTAAATGCTTACAAAAATTAACATTTCAATAAAAAATATCAACATTTAAAATGTTAAATCCAACTATTAAATCATCTGATGACACTGAGATACTTCTATAACCAGGTTTCTAAACTCCAGTGAAAATGAGTTGTGGGATTTAAACCAGCAACTCTCTGTCTGAGCTGCTCAGTGAAAGTACCTTCTGGTTGAGCAGCATGGAGACCCGGTACAGCAGTCGGACCAGCACCGCGCTCTCGTAGCTCCTGATTGGCTGCAGCTCAGGGTCGCCACGGTAACGGATGTTGAACCTGCGCTGTCCGTTGATGATCTGCATAAACGCACGAGGAGGTTAATGAGTGGGTCTGGTTCTGAACATTGTGCTCTGACAGAACCCCCACCTGAGAGCGGCCCAGGTCGGTCAGGACCAGGCCCTCCGCCCCGGGCACACAGTCCGGCAGCTGGTTGTGGTTCCCGTCGTCGTGACTCGACCCGACGCCGGAGATGAGTTGAGCTAGCTGACCCGCCGTCACCGTGAAGACCAGGCAGAGGTTCTCCAGGGCCCGGTCCAGCAGCTCGTGGGTCTTCTTCAGACACTCGCTGCTCTCCTCCGGCTCGCTGGAACAGAAGGTGTTGTTGTGGTCCGTCGGTCCCAGACCCAGCCAGGACAGCAGGGAGGCATTGGCGGTCGCCTCGCTGGAGTGATCCGAGATGGTCTTGGCCGTCTGCCGGGCCTGGGCCAGAGTCTGGATCAACCGGACCACCTGAGGCCGAGAAGTGGTTACAGCTTCGACAAGCGGATCACAGGAAGTGTCTTTAAGACTCACCACCGCCCGCGTCTCGCTTCCAAACATCTGGGAGTACTGGCAGTCCTGACCCTCCAGGGCGAACACGTGGCTCTTCACCCGGAACGTCGTGTCCGTCACCGGACGCTGCCTCGACGACAGGAAGCTGCCGCCCTGGGCTGGCGTCAGGTAGCCCCGTGGTTGCCGGTGGTGAAGGACTGTGTCGGGCTCCAGGAACATCTGCTCCCCTGAAACCAGACCAGCAGGAGAACCTTTTCACATCTGGACCAGAGAACTCGTGAAGAACACGCTCGTCTTTAGAGAAGCTTGGATCAAGTAGCTCGGTATTCTCTCTCTGACGGAACATCTCTGCAGGTTCTCCGTCCTCACCTTTCTGGATCATGTCGGCCAGGTTGGGCTGAGCGAAGACTTTGGCCACCCTGAAGACCATCAGAGCGTTCTTGGCGTTGACCAGATCGGTGCGGGCGGCCCGGTTCAGGAAGCCCTGGAACAGCTTTGTGTACATCAGCAGGTTCTCGTGGACGAAGGTCTCCCTGGAGAAACATAGAAACACAGACGTCAAACAACATCAAGTCTTCCTAAGAATTTCGGGTCCATCTCACCATTGATCTGAGACGATTCTGTTGGGTTCTGTCTGAGCGTTGATCCTCACAGTGTACCTCCACGGCTGGATGAAGCTCAACCACGTCTCCAGCACCTGAACATGGACCATATTCATGAAGAACGTGTGCGTGTGTGCGTGTGTGTATCTGTGTCTGTTTGTGTCTGTAGGTGTGTGTGCAAATGTGCGTCTACTCTCACCGCTCTGAAAGAGGCGTCCAGCGGCCAGTGACCGAAGCAGTGCTGGAGGAACAAGTAGAGCTTCTGCTGAACGAAGCGTTGCACCACCACCCTGCAGGACACACAGTCATGGCACCTCCTCCTCCGAACCCTCCTGCGCCTCACTCACCTCTTGAACTCCTCCATGGGGCTGGCCTGGGTGTGCGAGTGGGCGGGGGACGGCGGATTCTCGGGCTTCAGGCTGTTGGCGAAGGCGTGCAGATGTTTGACCAGCAGACGGACGACCAGCACGTGCTCCTCCGTCGGGCTGAACGGCTCCTGCGAGCACAGGCGAGCGGTGAGCGCCGCCCACGATTGACATCTGCGCCAAGCAGCCAATCAGAGCGCGTCCCAGGGCAACAGCCACACACACGGATAACCAGGACCAACCAGACCACCGAGGTCCCACCATGACCCACGTGACCAGGTTCTCCTCTTAGGAAGAGCAGCTTCAGAACTAGGGGTGTGTATCGGCAAGAATTTGGTGATACGATATGTATTACGAAACAGGGGAAACGTAAACGATAAATTGCGTTATATTGTGATAGTGTAGTAACAAGTATATATTTGTAGTATTGTCCAGTACTTGACTCTGGTGTTGTAGTATTTACAGACCACATGACTCTTGACGAAGTCGTAACTGCTTTCATTTGTTTTCAAACCAAAATATGTCCAACTTTCAGCTTTAAAAGCTTCTGGAGTCACTGTATCCTCTCGTCCTCAGTCAATAAGTTTAATTGCAACATCAAAATGAACAAACGAAGTGAACATTTGCATGTTGATTCTAGTGATATAAAATAGAAATTGAATTATTTGATACATAATTGAAATAAAAAACAATAAATAAACATGATGAAAATAAATTATCCCCCAAAAAATGAATGCATATAAAAAAAAAAAAAATATATTCTGGTTTATAGTCATGTGGTATCGGGAAGAAAATACTGCCATACTTAAGTGAATCAATATTTTCTTACAACCCCATTTTACTATTTTATTGACCATTTGTAATTCAATACATTTGGATATAAAAGGTTGATTTATTTTCTTCCTTAACTAATAAATGTTTCTATAATAGTTGCTATAATAGTGACAATACCAATAGAGTACCGAGCTACTTTATCGTGTCTCTGAGCAGGTGAAAAGTTTTGCTCGCACATCTCCAACGACAAGGATCTGTCACTCTTCAGACCTGGGACCTCGGTGCTCAGCAGAGGAGAACCTCAAGCGCATGCTGTTAAAACGACCAGCAGAGGGCGACAAGAACCAAACCGTTAAATCTGCTGGCAGATTCCAGAAGCGTCATTCCAGCTCATTCTCTGTCCAGGAAGCTTCTCCACAGAGACACGAGCGTGGAAACCAGACACGCCTGGACCAAGACTCAGAACGGACTGGACCAACCCTCAGAAGGACTTGGATGTTTGTTCACTTTCACACTATGCACGAGGGATGGGTTCGTGACAGGAGTGTGTGTGTGTGTGTGTGTGTGTGTGTGTGTGTGTGTGTGAGAGGTTGTTTTAGAGACCTTCACTAATTAAACACTATGGAATTTGAAATGTGTTTATTTAAATGTTGTTGTCGTTTTTGTTTTTTAGCACTGAATTAAAATGTTAGAAAAATGATTGCTTTGTTAATAAAAAGGTTGTATTAATTTATTTATTTTAGAATCAAAATATTCTCCAAACAATTTAAATAGATATATTTAACACATATATATAAATATAATTTACCAATAATTAAAAAAAAAAAATCTAAATTGAACAATATTTAGTTTGTAGCCTTTCAAATTGGATAAATATAAGTTTGGGATAATAGTAAAACCAGACAATAACGTCTGAATATTTAATTAAAAAAATATTTCTAAAATTATTTGAATTAGAAAATCAAATGGTACGTGTAAAACTTTTTTTTTTTTTTTTTTAAAGTTAAATATTTTTAAAAATAATGACGTTCTTCTTTCAGAACCGTCAAGTCCTTCTGAGTCTTTGAGTCCATGGATTCACGTCCCTGTGGCAGAAGCCTCCCGGTCGGCGACTGTTACACTGAGTTTTACCTCCAGGAGGCCCCAGAGGGCCGGGGGTGAGTGAAAAGGTAAAAGTACTTGATAGGTGTGGAGGGTCCCAGAGCCTGGTGGGCCGAGGGCGTGACACGGCACACTGGACATACTGAGGCGGTACTGCAGCAGCGCCAGCTGATCACCCATGACCACCAGGGGGGAGGGGGGAGACAAGGAAGGGGGGGGACACATGAGAAGGAGGCAGAGAGGAGATCAGAGGAGGGAGACAAAACACAAGTTTGATCGTCATGGCGACACACGAATCACTTGACAGGAACATTCTCACACGCGGAGGTCAAGGTCGTGAACGTCACACGTGCGGCAGTGAGTGTCACTCTGGACCACCAGAGGGTCCGACTGATCAGAACCATCTGGTGGTCCTCAAACATGAAGCACTACGTCAGCAGGGGGGGTCAGGTGATGTGGGAGTGCGGGGGGGTCAGAGGTCAGAGATGCAACAGGAAGCGGAACAACATGCAGACGTCTGGACCGTCATGCAACATCCTGGTCCAGTGAAGGCCCAGACTCGGGGAACAGATCCTGAGGACTGACAGAACCATCTAACTGGGCCGAGGCCCGCGAAGTGACTGCAGTCAGGTGACCTGTTGTGGAAGAGGGTCTGCGCGGAGGTGATGGTCTTACCTTGACCTGAGGCGACTGTAACTTCTGGTAGACGTCCAGCGAGTAGTGGTGAAGCCAGACCTCCACAAACATCTGCAATAGATGTGAGCGTGTGATGACCTTTGACCTCGCCTTCAACTCAGTCTAGGCAAGTTCACCTGCAGCAGGGTCTCCGTCCTCCAGATCTCCTGGGCGACCGGGTCAGCGTTGACAGAGGGCTGGTGGAAGATGTGGTGCTTCAGCAGACTGGGACTGTGGACGCCGTAACCCGCGAAGGAAATGCCCGTAGACCTGAGAAGAGACGGGTCAGCGTGACGGGTTCGGCAGCAGAGGGTGGGACTCGGGGTACCTGGGCGAGGGTGCAGTGACGGAGCCTCTGGAGTCGGAAAACGGCGACGGAGGAACGTTGCCCTCGCTGGGAAGGAAATACTTAAGGTAGGACTCAACCAGGACGAAGTAGGCACTGTCGGAGGAGCTGCCCTGCTGCTTCATGACAGAGTTCTGCAGACAAAGAAGACTCTTTAAATCACGGAGGTCATTCCAGTGGTCTCGCCGTCTCACAGGGTTTTTTTATCTCACACAGTACTAGATGAAAAAAGTTGTTTTTTTTGCAACCTGTAGTTAGGAACAGTTACAAACAAGTTACTGAAAAGAATGAAACAGCAGTTAATGTCACCACAGAACTTATTTGGAGACACTAATTACAATAGCCACCTTACTTATGGTGCCAACAAAGTAGTGAAATCCAACAATTTCATTCTACATATAGTTCTATCGAGTGACGGCTGATTTGTCTATAAAGTATTGTTTCTAAATTCTACGTCTATGTCGACAGCCGTGATTGGCTTGCTGGGCGGCAAAGCATTATAAGTACGGCATTATTCTGGTCACCATTACTGTTGTTGAGAGGGGTTTGCATGTTCGTATAAATGTTGTTTAATTTAACATTTATTTTACAAGTGAATAATTAAATTCTCACTTCTTAATAAGTAATAAGCGTTCTAGTAAATATAAATATAATAAGTAAATAAGATAATCTTTGAGCTCGGCAATAAATAATCATTGATGATGATTTTCCAACCGTTTGGGTCAGTGGTCAGCTGAAAACATCACAACTCAAAGGTTGAAGGTTCAACTCTGCCTACTCACCTTGGGCGCGATGAGGCAGGACGCAAAGTGGAACATGAAGAACTCAAAAGGATCTGAGAAACTTTCAGGTAAATAACGTGTTTTTTTTTTTAAACTGTGTGTTTGAGTGTGTGTGAAAAAAGAAACAGCTGTAAGGATACTGAGCGCCAGGTTCGGTGTGAGGTGACCCGACAGTGGAAACTGCAACTTGTTGTGGAAGAGCGGGCAGTCGGGCAGCACCCCCTGCTGGATACACACCTTGACCGGACCCTGTCGGAAGAACGACTGTATCAGATTCATAGATGGAGGGAAGACAGACAGACTGGAGCACGGACAAGGGAACACGGACGGAAGGAACACAGACAGAGGAGAAATCGGCAAAGGTAGACTCACAGGCAGATAGTCAACTGGGATCTGGAACTTGTATTCTTCTGCCTGCAGCTTGTAGACCAGCTTCATCATGGCACCACTGAGGACGACAACACTTCACATGAGTTTGCACAACGCTGCGAGTTCTTAAAGCCTCAAACATGCTGGCAGTGTCGCTGTTTTAGTTCAATCTTGTCTAGTTGGACTGTTTTTTAAACAGCAGTTTAATGTTGGACATTTTTACATTGAATTTAAAAGGCTTTGAATTAAAATATTGGGGTTTTTTTTAGTTATTGGAATGAGAATATCAAACTCTACGTAAATAAATATAAATAAATATAATTATTTTTGAAAATATTCATTCAATTATTTAAAACATACTTCTTACTAAGCACAAGATGTGAAGACTTACCTTCGACATCAAGCAAACATTGTTGGTTCTGTATTTAAAGGTTTGTTCTTTGAAACATAAATGACATGAAGACGACACACACTTGACTGTGTTCAACTCTTTCAACAGCGTCATCGCGCTTATGAACAAATGTGCCATTAATCCTGCTTATTAAATATTTTACTCCTTTCACTCCTATACACTTAAAAGTCAACGGACAGAACCCGCTCCGTACCTGGGCCTTAGGAAGTCCAGAACCGCATTGTACTCGCTGCAGCGGGAGGAGAGGATCCGCAGGTTCCAGCCACTGAGGAGTCCGTCAAGACTTCCAAACACACTTTCAACCAGCCAGGAGAAGATGCTGTGCAGCTCCTGAGTACAAACACACACATTTGAGTAGGATTGTTGTTAACTGGACAACATCTGTTGCACATGTGTTTGTATGCAAGAATGGATCACTAAATAACTTCATTCAATGTATGTCGAAGGACAAACTACAACAATCTGACATGAGAACAGTAAGAAAAAACTAATGTAAATCATGATTTGACTGAGGTTAGTCAACACATCATCACCTTTGCAGGGTAGTCCTCGATGATCTTCACCAGCTCCTGACATCTCTGCGCCAGAGGTTTGTTGGTCGCGTCTGCTTTTAGACTGACCTGGAGGAGACAGAGGTCAGAGGAGAGTCTTGAGCTGCCTCGACAGCACTTCAGTCATAGTCAGGTCACTTCAGTCATAGACAGGTCAACTCATTCATGTCGTTTGGTCCTGACATGCGACACCAGCAGGAGAAAAAAGACCAGGACCAGACTAGTCTGGAGTCATAGAGCTGAGGGCAGTTCAGAGTCAGATGAAAGTCTAGTTACAGATTGGAGCTGTTTAAAGAGTATCAGCTAAACGAAATGTGACGTCAGACACTCAAACCCCAAACACACTAACAAGTGTTCTCCAGCAACACTGGACCCTCAGGACTCACCAGGAGGAAGCCTGGCTGTGGTAACGTTGGTGCCGCCATGAGGAACCTCACAACCTCAGCCCAGCCGGTTCCGAGCTTTGGGACAAATTCACAGAAATAAATTACAAAAACAAAGTTAGACCAAAGATGTTTAGTTAAACTTAGAAATACAGAAAACCAAAATAGTAATAACGATATCCGGGTTTAAACTACTTAAACAATACTCAACGACAGTTAGCTCCGGCTAACAATAACAAAACGCAGTATTGACTGTGTCAGCGTCAGAAACGAATATATTAAAAGTAGCTAAAAATAAGTTACCTTCAGTGAGTTCCCACTTCTTTGGTATATTTATATTAAAAATAACTGTTTATTTATCCGCCGTGCTCGTCTGAGAAGTTGCAGCGGTGTTCAACTGCAGCACTTCTTCTGCGGACAAATAACGTCACTCAGCCGCGAGAGCGCCCCCTGCTGGATAGAAACTATGTCACGTGGTCGAGCCACGCTAAACCAAGTTTAGCCGTGTCGTCAAATACGTTTTTAAAGTTTGTAGAAATTATATGATTCAATTTCAGTACATAAATTATTGAATTCAATTATTATTTAAAAAAAAAGATTGCTCAAAAAATAAATGGCAATTAACAAAACAACTTTCAACCTTTTATATGTTGAATCCACCACATTCCATAATGGGATAGAAAAGGTGAATAAATAAAAAGACGTTTATTTTCTTTTTTGTATTCCTCACATCAGAACGATGGCGCAGTTGCTACTGCAGTCCCTCGTGAAATGATTTACAAAACAGTCATATATGTGACTTTTATTTAATTGAGAAAAAATGACAATATCAACAAATATAGGTTTTTACATTTACACAAGATAAATATGAATTCAAGTGTCAATACAAGCAGGTTAACAACAGTTGAATATTTAAAAATACAAATAGATAAAGAGAATTATATTCAGGGCTGTGATGATGATTCATTTGTCACATGACCTTTGCAGCGGCTCTGAAGCGAACAGACTGATCCGTCATCTAACAACTTGCTAAGAGCTAATCGTAATGGAATTAATATTAAGAGCAGATTCTAACTCAGATTATCTTACTAAATTACTTATCTACTTAAGTTACTGTGGACATGAAGCTTAGTGGGATTAATAGGAAGTATATCAGTGTCATCTGAATATTTGGTATGGTAGAATTTAACATTTAAAATGTTGAAACTTATTGAAATATTATTGTTGTTTTGAAGCGTTGAACTATTTTATTGAATCATTTGTGTATTGAAAGGTTGGATTTTTTGTTGTTGTAATTTCTATTCATTTAAATAGTTTCTAAAATAACCACTTTGATACACAGAGTTTTATATTGTTATTCCAATAATACAAAAATACATTTTTGTATTTTTTAATCCAAAGCCTTTTAAATTCAACATTGTTAAGTGGCAGTACTACACCAACATTTTATATTCTATTTTAAAAGGCTATAAATTAAAAAAAAAATAGTTTAGAAAACACATTTATTGGAAAAATAATACCTTTTTTTTAAACAAACTAACTGAATCTATAGATAAGTGTCAATCCAAAGTTTTGGTATAAACAAATTCAACCTTTCAATATAGAAATCATTTTAAAATATTAATTTAAAGGTTAAAAAATAACAGTTTCATCATTTTAAATATTAAAAAATGTGTCTCATGGCTGTAGCTCCAGAATGACGTCACTTGCAGATTCAAGCAGCTGTTGCTGATCTTGGCCACTAGGTGTTGCCGTTATTCACTTCCAGGAGTTCTGTTAGTTTACTGGGAGGGGTCGTCGGGCGGGAAGTTCCTCCTAACGCGGGCCTTCCTACTCTCATGCTTCATCTTCATGCTACGAAGTTTCTGCTGCCGACGTTTCTCCCGGAGCCAGAGCAGATCGCAGTACCGCTCCAGACCACCAGGTCCTCCGAGCAGCAGGTCTTTGTAGGTCCGGACCGAGTGCTGAGGAGACCACAGACTGCTCTGGCCCGGCAATGGTGGTGGTAGTGCCGCCACATGGCCCAGGAATCCCTTCAGCAATCCCAGGTGGTTCTGGTGTCGGCCCGCCTGGATCACCAGGTCTGGGACCACTTGGAGACGGTACCGGGCCAAAGTCCGAGAGTACGAGCGCTCACGGACACTGCAGGTGTAGAGACCCGAGTCCGACGGCTGCAGGCGAAGAACCAGCAACCCTTGGTTGATGAGGAGGTGGCGGGCGTCTTCGCCGTGAACCTGCATGACAGAGAAGTGAGCAGTGTGGCGCCCCCTGCAGGAGCGATGTTGCTAAATACGTTCAAAAGAACTGCAGCAAGTATTTGTGTTTGAAGTTTCACAGTTGTTTAGTTGTTCTGTGTGCGACACAGACATGTTGGAGCCACACTGACCATGAGCGGCTCAAAGTCCGGGACCTCGGTCTGGGAGTCATCGTAGCGACGCCGCGTCCAGCTGACGTTGACCAGCGGGAACCTGGACTCGCACTGCAGGAAGCTGGAATTACCCGCCACAGCAAAGACTGTCTGGACCGCCACGGAGTCCGACTCTGATGGATGAACAACAACACAACCAAACATTCTCTTAGAAAACGAATCACATCCTCGAACGCACAATCGACATCAAACATATTTCATTTGAAACAAGTTACCGTCTGTGGCTGGACACTGACTCCAGGGGGCGCCGTGCTTCACATCCTGTCGTCGGGACCTTCTGAAAAACACACACATGCACATACACACAGACACACATAGATACACAAATAAACAGAGACACATTTACACACAAATACAGAATCACATACACATACATAGAGACACATACGCATAGAAAAAAACACATACGGGACACATTGATACACAATTAAACATACACACACACATAGGGACACACATACATTGATACACAAATAAAGGGAGACGCACAGAAACATAAACAGAGACACAAACATAAAGATACAAAATAAGCATAGATACACAAATAAACAGAGACACACATGCAGTACACATGGACACACACATACAGAGACAAATACATACACAGATAAGCAGAGAAATAAACATTCACACATGGTAAACAGAGAGACACACATACATATGAAAACACACATACAGAGACACAAAAACACATTGATACACAAATAAACAGCAACACACATACACATAGAGACACATACAGAGAAACATACACAAAGAGACAAATAAACAGAGACACACATACAGAGAAACATACACAAAGATAGACAAATAAACAGACACACATACACATAGACACACATATAAACAGAGACACACATGCAGGGAAACATACACACAGATAGACAAAAAAAGAAACAGAGACACACATACACATAGACACACATGCAGAGAAACATACACAAAGATATACAAATAAACAAAGACACACATACACATAGACACACATATACACAGACATACAAACAGAGACACACATGCAGAGAAACATACACAAAGATATACAAATAAATAGAGACACACATACACATAGACACACATACAGAGAAACATACACAAAGATAGACAAATAAATAGAGACACACATACACATAGACACACACATACCCAGACATTCAAACAGAGACACACATGCAGAGAAACATACACGCAGTTAGGTATGGTCCCTCATGGTTACCATGGTTACATGTGACTTTACTTCTTGCTGCTGGGGAAGAACCTGGAGCAGGTCTGTCCGTCCCAGGAACAGTACGGGTCTCTGGCCAGACAGCAGGTGGCGCAATCAGGCCCGTAACGCCCACACCTCTGCACCCCTAACTGGACCAGTCCTCCCTCGCCCAGCACGTACACTTGTTGCTGCAGGAGACGCGGGTCAGGAGAGGGTGGAGACCAGAAGGTGTTCCTCATGACAGACTCACCCTTTTGGTGGACAACATCAGGCCCAGGACAGGAGACGCATCCTGGTGGAGGAGAACCAGTCAGTGACGCTACAGACCTAGCATGATGCTAACATACATGGACTGAGCAGTGTGTGACGATGATGATGATGATGATGATGAAGATGATGAAGATGATGAAGATGATGAATATATGGTGATGATGATGAAGATGATGAAGATAATAATGAAGATGATGGTGGTGATGATGATGATGATGCTCAAGAAGAAGAAGATAACAATGAAGGTGATGATGATGATGATGATGGTAAAGAAGAAGATATTCAAGTTACACTATGATGATGAAGATGATGAAGATAATAATGAAGATGATGATGATGATGATGATGATGATGATGATGATGATGATGATGATTATGATGAAGATAATAATGAAGATGATGGTGATGATGATGATGATGATGGTAAAGGAGAAGAAGATATTCAAGTTACACTATGATGATGAAGATGATGAAGAGGAAGACTTAGGTCAGACCTGGAACACATCCAGCTCCTCCAGCAGGACCTCCTCAGACGTCCAGTCCTCTCTGACCACTGAGACTGTCTTCAGCAACTTCCCATGATCTGAGGAACCAGAACCACCATCAACCCGACCAGAACCGGCTCAGACAAGCAGTCACAGATGGTTCTGGTTCTCACCTGTTCCCAGGTGCAGGACGTAGTAGATTCCGTCCTCGGCTTCCACCAGGTCCACCACCACCCTGGTGAGTCTGTAGGGCACGTTGACTCGGGTCAGGATGGGCCTCCCATCCAGCGGTACCACAGGCTCCCACATCAGCTGGTGCTGTCGCATGAAACTGACCACATCGTCCGGAAAGTCCTGCGTGGACCTGTAGAGGACGTCGTTGATCTCACTGGGACACTGAGGAGACAAGATCTGTGAGGTCACACACACACATGCAAACACACACATGTTGTCATAAAAACACTCACAGCTCCGGGGCGAGGATACGGGACTCGACCCTTGAACTCCACCCAGCGATGCTCCGGACTGTCGCGGTGGGCGAATGGTCCATTGAAGGCGGCGCGGATGGAAGCCATGGAGTAAACACAGACCGCGGAGCCCACGAACACAGAGCTACAGGAGAGTCAGAGTTAGAGAGTCAGAGTTAGAAGGTCAGAGTTAGAAGGTCAGAGTTACAGAGTCACCAGGAGGCGGAGAATCGTTGTACCTGGACGTGCTAAAGACTCCGTAGACCAACGGGTTCTTGGGGTCTTTGGTCTGCAGGACGAAAATGTCCACTAGAGGACAAAGATAGTTGTGATCACACACAGACAACAACTACTGCTACACAACTGTGAGACACAGCAGCTGGTCAAACTGAAACAAACACAACATGACACACACATGTGTGAGGAAACACACACAACACTGCAACACAATGTCACACAACATCCGACAGTAGACAACAACATTCCAGGCCGACTCCAGGAAACACAGAAGAAGAGCTGGACTGTCCAGGAAACAGGAAGTGGGGTCAGAGGTCAGGAAGTAGACTCACCCAGCCGGTCGAAGTGCGTGTCGATGCCCGAGGAGCCCGGGACCGAGCAGAGCAGCCGGGCCTTGAGGAAGGTGGTCCAGCGGTTGATCAGACTCCTCTTCCCTCCGACGTCGTTCTGCAGAGACACGCCATGAGACCCCAGGACCTTCTGGACCTGCAGGTTCTACCTTGCAGACTCTCGCCACGCGGCTGAAGACCCGCTTGTCCCACTGACCCGCCTCCACGGCCGTCTCCGTGAAGAACAGGTAGACCTTGTCGTCGTCTGGACTGAGAGTGTCCGGCACCGAGACGGAACCCACAAACTCTGGTTCTGAAGAAGAGTTTCACACCATCTCAGAACACGTGTCATGAGACCATCAAGAAAAGGTCCTCCTGCTGTAAATCACTCTCTGATCAGCAGGGGGCGCCGCACTAGTGACGCTAGCGCCCCCTGCAGGGAGCTGACTCACCGTTCAGCCAGTTGTGGTCGAACGCCTCCGTGCGGATGTAGTGATGGACATTCCCCTGGATGGGGGTCCGGAACACTGCAGCGTTAGCGCCCAGGAAGTCCACTGAGGTGCCCGAGTACAGTTCCCCGTCTGAGGACCAAACATGAGGATATAGTGACGTCCAGTGAGGAGGTCCAGAGTGGGACCAGCTAAACCCTGGACCTGTGTGTGTATGTGTGTGTGTGTGTGTGTGTCACATATGAATGTTTGTGATATTGTTTGTGTGTCACATATTAATAGGTATGAACATGTGTTGTTTACACACGTGTACCAAACATGTGTATATGTGTGTGTGTCACAAATGTACTTGTGTGAGATTGTGCGTCTCACATCTGTGTGTGTGTGAAGGTGTGCGTTTTACTCATATGTAATGTGTATCAAACGTTGTGTTAAACCGTTATGTGTGTGATCAGGCGTATGTGTGAGAGTCTTGGTCACTCGTGTGTATGTGTGTTTCACACATGTGTACGTGTGTGTGTCACACATGTGTATGTTTGCGTGTCACACATGTGTATGTTTGCGTGTCACACGTGTGTGTGTCACATATGTGTACGTGTGTGTGTTCCACATGTTTACCTGTGTGACTCACACATGTGTATGTGTGTGTCACACAGGTATACATGTTTGTGTTCCACATGTTTACGTGTGTGACTCACACATGTGTATGTGTGTGTCACACAGGTATACGTGTTTGTGTCACACATGTGTATGTGTGTGTGTCACACATGTGTATGTGTGTTTCACACCTTTGTACATTTGTGTGTCACACATGTGTACGTGTGTGTCACACATGTGTACGTGTGTGTCAAACATTTGTACATGTGTGTTACACTGACCAGTCAGCAGGGATGTGAAAGGTTCTGATGGACTAAAGGGACATTTTCCTCGACCAGACTCCAGAGTGTGGGACATCAAGATCTTCTGCTGGAGGACACACACTTTATGTTGTTGTTAAGATGTGTGTGTGTGTGTGTGTGTGTCACCTCTGTGTCGAGCAGCAGGAAGCCACACTGAGGGTGGAAGGCTCCGGTGCCGCACACATACACATGTGTGTTGTTGACGGGCTGCAGCAGTCGCACAAAGTTCGCACAGTCGTTCTGTCGACAAAGAGAAGTTTGTGTTTGATTCGTTCCTCATTGAGAACTACGACAAGTCACCTCTGGACTCTTCCCCGTCGAGACGCAGCGCTCCACGTGGTCCCGGGGAGCCGGCCAGTGGATCTGTGGAGGCACAAGTCGTTTAGCGCCCCCTGCTGACAGACGCACGTCAAAGCTCTCACCGAGCGGGCGGGCTGGTCCAGACGGTCCGAGTCCAGCAGGTAGATGTGGTCCTTCCCTCCCAGGAGAAGCCAGCCGTGGTCCTGGTCCAGCAGCAGGACCTGCAGCCCCCCTGACGCCCCGGCCTGCCAGAAGATGGCCGACCCGTTCATCAGCTCTGTGGAGGCGAGAGTCACGAAAAAAACACTCAGAACCAGAAACAGAACTGATGTTCAGACATTAACATGGAGGCTGATGATGAGGTACACAACACACACACACACACACACACACACACACACACACACACACACACACACACACACACACACACACACACACACTCTCATGTAAAGTTTGTACAAGGAGGTGTTTATAAATGACGCTGCAAATAATCAACAAAAGAAACAGGAAGTGCCACAGGAAGTAACCTTAGAATTCTGGGAAGTGACAAACAAAAGGCATTGTGTAGCAGATATTTATGTATTACTGTGTGTGTTTGTGTGTGTGTGTGTGTGTGTGTGTGTGTGTGTGTGTGTGTGTGTGTGTGTGTGTGTGTGTGTGTGTGTGTGTGTGTGAGTAAGTAAGCAAGTCATTTTTATTTGTGAAGCTGTGTGTGTGTGTGGTATTTGTGTGAGTGTTTTTTATAGGTGATTGTGTGGGTGAATTTTGGGGTCTGTATGTGTGTGTGTGTGTGTGTGTATGTGTGTAAGTAAGCAAGTAATTTGTATTTGTAAAGCTGTGTATGTGTGTGTGATATTTGTGTGAATGTTCTTTATAGTTGATTGTGTGGGTGCATGTTTGTTTGTAATATGTGTGTGTGTGTGTGTGTAAAAAATGTGTGTGTGTTTGTTTGTGAGTTACACGTGTGTGTCTGTGTTTTGGCACATATGTATGAGTGTGTGTGTGTCACAGATGTGTGTGTGTGTGTGTGTGTGTGTTTCTCACGTATGGGTCTTAAGTGTGTGTGGCTGTGTATGTCGCACATGTGTGTGTACGTGTTGGCGTGTGTGAGCGCAGAGGTGTGTGCATGTGTGTCACACATTACTGTACACATGTGTGTGTGTGCTGCTGTCAATCATCTGAGCCTCACCAGGTAAATCCAGGTGTTTCTTACCTGAGTGTGAGATCTGCAGGCGTGGTGCAGGTGTGGTCCAGGTCTGGCTCGCGGCCAGGGACCAGAGAGGGACCAGCAGCACCGTCAGGACCTGAAGGGACCTGGACCCAAACATGACGAGTCTCTGGACAAGACCTGCTCACGAGAGCTGACCACCTGATGAGTGGACTGGACCTGGGTTCAGTTGTCGAGGTTCACGTGCGAACCGGGTCGGCCGGACCTGTCGGTGCATAGATTAATGACTCATGGGTTAATCTAGTGGTTCACGTGTCATGAAAGTCATCTGAAGGTTATTGTTGTTGCACATGACAACTAGCTCTGTGAGTCTATGACTCTTCGAGATGTTAACTCTGACTCCTTAAGACTCTGACTCTGTGAGTCCATGACTCTTCGAGATGTTAACTCTGACTCATTAAGACTCTGACTCTGTGAGTCCATGACTCTTCGAGATGTTAACTCTGACTCATTAAGACTCTGACTCTGTGAGTCCATGACTCTTCGAGATGTCAACTCTGACTCATTAAGACTCTGACTCTGTGAGTCCATGACTCTTCGAGATGTCAACTCTGACTCATTAAGACTCTGACTCTGTGAGTCCATGACTCTTCGAGATGTTAACTCTGACTCATTAAGACTCTGACTCTGTGAGTCCATGACTCTTCGAGATGTTAACTCTGACTCATTAAGACTCTGACTCTGTGAGTCCATGACTCTTCGAGATGTCAACTCTGACTCATTAAGACTCTGACTCTGTGAGTCCATGACTCTTCGAGATGTTAACTCTGACTCATTAAGACTCTGACTCTGTGAGTCCATGACTCTTTGAGATGTCAACTCTGACTCCTTAAGACTCTGACTCTGTGAGTCCATGACTCTTCGAGATGTCAACTCTGACTCATTAAGACTCTGACTCTGTGAGTCCATGACTCTTCGAGATGTTAACTTTGACTCCTTAAGACTCTGACTCTGTGAGTCCATGACTCTTCGAGATGTTAACTCTGACTCATTAAGACTCTGACTCTGTGAGTCCATGACTCTTTGAGATGTCAACTCTGACTCCTTAAGACTCTGACTCTGTGAGTCCATGACTCTTCGAGATGTCAACTCTGACTCATTAAGACTCTGACTCTGTGAGTCCATGACTCTTCGAGATGTCAACTCTGACTCATTAAGACTCTGACTCTGTGAGTCCATGACTCTTCGAGATGTTAACTTTGACTCATTAAGACTCTGACTCTGTGAGTCCATGACTCTTCGAGATGTTAACTCTGACTCATTAAGACTCTAACACTGTTACACAAACGTAAACTAGGACACACACTCACACTCACTGATACACAAACGTAAACTAGGACACACACTCACACACACTGATACACAAACATAAACCAGGACACACACTGATACACAAACGTAAACTAGGACACACACTCACACACACTGATACACAAACGTACACCAGGACACACACTCACACACAGGAAGCAGCTGGGGTCAGTCACCAGTGGAACAGGAAGTCCTGGACAATAGTGGGACGTTCGGGTCTTTTCACGTAAACATGTCATAAACAAAAATCTAAAATCAAACTCAGTGTCAACAAAGATGTTCGCGACTCAGATATAGTTGAGTCCACAGAGTTCTTACGAAGGTTCATATATGGTTCGACATGTTTAACTTCTATGACACATTCTGGCGCAAATTAAAACCACAACCCCATAGACGACCTTCATGTTCTGCCGCAGGGGGCGCTAGAGTCCCCGTTAAACATATCGGACGTTTTGACGCAGAAACATTAATATTGATTTTTTGTTCCTGCTTACAATTAAAGAATTGAATATTTGATCTCAAACAAACGATAATGAACTCATTAATTCATTAATAATAATTTCTAAAGATTTGCGACACATTTCAATAAATAAAACAAACAAATAAAAGTGTTTTAGAGGGAAAAGTTAAGATAATTACAGTCCAGACTCACCGACCTGTCGGTCCAAAACAGTTCTGATCTGTCCCACAGATGACCGGGTCTCCGGTCTCATCAGAACCAGCTCCTCTCTGACAGCGGTCCGGATCCAATGACGCGTTCACTGACAATTGGGAAAGTTACAGAGTAAAGTGAAAGTTTCCGGGTCTTCTCTAAAGGTCTCTGGGTCTCCTCGAGTCTCCTGTCAAGAGGACACTCAACGAGGGTTTGACCAACTGAACTGATGCGGGTCAGAGCTCAAATTTACGCGCCTGCTGTGTCAGAGAACGTCTCACCTCACTGGAAGCTGCACTACAGCCCCATCTGGTGGCAGCATCGACAACTGCAGGTTGGTAATTGTATTTTACAATTATCAGTCTATTTACAAGGAATGAAGAGGAATTAATGAGACATAATTATAAGAGACATTATTAAATACTACTAATAATAAAAATAAAAATAAATAATCTCTACAATTGCTCCTCTGATGTGAAGGGGAAAACTTCTGCTCCTGTTTGTTTAAAGGTTATTTTCTTAAGTAATAAGTCACAATAATAAGTAAGTAAGTAAGTGAGTAATTTTTATTTATATAGCGCTTTTCCAGACCAGGATCACAAAGCGCTTAAACAATCAAAACAGTATTCAATAAAGTATATACTTTAAAGGTCAAGATAAAACTGAGAACACAACAGGAGTTCCAGAAAATCAAGGAAAAGCCTGAACAAATAGAAACGTCTTAAGATGTTTCTTAAAGGAGTCAGTAGATCCATCAAGCGCAAAGAGAGAGGAAGATGGTTCAAAAGCTTAGGAACCTCCAGCCTGAAAAGATTTCTCTCCTCTGGTCCTGAACCGTGTGCGTGGAATAATAAGTCAGTGAGGTGAACAGGAGGGGGCTCAGGACACAGGCCTCACGGTCTCCTTAAATTAATTTTGGATGCTCTTCTCTGTCTCGTCATGTTTCTCTGACATCTTGAATCAAGTCATTGAAACGATTTTCTCAGGTTTATTTCAGAATATTGACTTTGATTACAGAAGTTTTCATTTTCCACGGGTGCAGTACTCGACGCCGCCGGATGGCGGCGGCACAAAAGCAGGTTGCAATAAAAAACTTAATGTCGAACAAACTTCGGCGCTTGATATAAAACGTATAAAAATACAGTTAAATTGTGCAAAAAAATACGAGAGACACATCGGCTTGAAAGTGGTGGACCGTTGAACATAATGCTGGTTACACTTTTGAACTGGTGGATATAAACCATCAATTTTATCATGAACATCAATTGAAAAAAAACATCAGCGAATATAAAAAGGCAGACTTTGGTTGTTTTGTAAGCTGTTAAAATGTCCCACAATATATAGAGAGACAACGAGAGACACAGCAACAATCATGCAAGAACATTAACAAGAACACAAACAGATAAATGGATGAGCGACACACACACTAGTGTGGACTGGCCTGTGAACAGGATGGACGTCAGGGCCGGGTCTAGGCAGGGGCAAGAGGGGGCCTGGCCCCCTAGAATAAATGTTGTGCCCCCTCAAACTTACATGTAAGTAAGTAAGTAACAGCACAATGCCCCCTCAAGATTTGTGGCTGCCCCCTCATACATGCCTGTCTAGACCCGGCCCTGATGGACGTTGATCAAAAATACACAAACACTTAAGTCGTCAACCTGCTGAGAGCACCTGGACCCAAGCCCGGTTCGAAACCATCATCTGCCCGTACGACTTGAGAGTCCGGATTAAGACACGCGTGAGCAGTGAAGAGAAGATCACAGGCAAGTGTGACCCCCTGCTGGACGGCAGGGGAACTACAGGATGGAGCAGGCGGTGGGATACTTGGAGGTAAACACCTGGTTTTCCATTCCATAGACATAGAAGTTGAATTCTTTCCCGTTGTAGTGGTAGAGGGCCTGAGTGAGAGGAACCAGCTCGATCGTCTGACGCTGACAAACACAAACACAATATCATTTTGTTGCTTATGGGTGTCTCTGTGTGTGTGTGTGTGTGTGTGTGTGTGTGTGTGTGTGTGTGTGTGTGTGTGTGTGTGTGTGTGTGTGTGTACCTGCTGCAGGATGCGGCTGGTGGCTTTGAAACGGTTCAGGTGTTCGTGGATCAGTTTGGTAGAGACTTGGCAGATCTCAGGGTCAGGGAATCCTTGAATGGGGTAAACCTGCGGAGACAGAATCAGGCTTTTTTTAACCTGTTACTATCAGAGCAAGAGCACTTCCTGTCTCCTTCAAGATAAAAGTGTTTTTTTTACCAGCAGGTTCTCATCCACAAAAAACGGATCTCCTGTGACGTTCTCAAACTTTTGATCAGGGAAGTCCGGCTGACGGTCAGGAATGTGGTTCATGACGTTGTTTTTCCTTCACACGTGGAAGAATATCAGTGTTGTCAGAATATTGAATTCAACATTTTGAATGTTAAAACTTTTAATTTTATTTAATGTGTTTTTATTAAGCATTACATTTTCTTATTTTATTTTTAATCATTTTTATGTATAAATTTTTTCAAATAATTCAATTAAAATCATCTAATAGGTGAGAGATTTCTATTATACATTTCATTTATGCTTCATGTCTTAATACATGCATATTTGACAATAAAATAACTTGATTATTACAAATATAAGTTGATGTTCAAACTCTATATGTAAATCAAATAATTTATTTTTCATCCACACACACATTCACACAAGTGTACCATGTGACCGTCAGTAAGATGGAGTGCAGCATGTTGCAGCTGCCGTGACACACGGTGCAGACCTTGTTTCCGCATCCGTGGCAGGAAATGCACCTGAGGGGGCAGAGGAAACGGCATCAGCACGGACACAGGAAGTGACATCGGCGTGGACAGGAAGGGGCGTGTGTGTGAGTGGGAGTGACCTCTTGTATCCGTGGCCGTGGCAGGAGGTGCAGCGGTTGTTGTTATGGCGTCCGTGTCCGTGACAGAAGGGGCATCGTTTCTGCAAGTCACGACACTCAGAGCACACCTGGACGCAGGTGAGAGCCTCCTTACCTGTCCCTGCCCGTGACAGCTGATGCAGCGAGTCCTCCCACAGCCGTGACACTTGTGACACACCTGGGAGAAGCACACAGGTGAACTCGAGTCATCACAGACACTCCAAGAGGTACCGACCTTGACGAAGGACGTGTGCGGCACTCGGATCTTCTCCACCACGTCGTGGTATCGGGCCGGCACCATGACGGGGACTTCCCACGGCGGAGGACTCTGTCCACACTGAGGCCCGTCCACCATTTGACCTTGAAGACCAGACCAACAAGGTCACAATATTATCACTTCTATCGGCACCAGATGAGGGAGAGACTTGCCGTTATACGGTTCCGACTGCCAGGCGCTCGTCCGGGTTTCCGTGTACGTCTCCAGACGATACTGCGGAAGCAAGGATTTTAATGTTGTCGTGTTTATTAAGAATTGATTTATTGTCTGAATTTTCTGATAGATGTTTGACTCTATTGTGTCATCAGTGTCTGTTTGTACAAAACTCTCTTTTCATTTAATTATTGACATTAGAAAATGATCTTAAGCCCCGCCCACTGAAAACGCTTTGTTTTTTGGGGGATGATATCTTGTTGACCATAACGCCCACTCTGCTGTGATTGGTCAAACGTCGAGGTTTGTCACTGCGCATCATCAATCATGTTGACTTCTATCTCCTCTTGAATAATGTGTTGTTTTTTTTTTGTGTGAATAACTCTTGTTGTTTGCTTTGATCTCTATTGTTACTTACTACGTTGTTTACGTTGCACATTTTACCGATTATGTACAAAATGTTATTTTTGTCAACTATTTGTGTTGTTTTGAGGTTTGTTTGATCTGTTTTAACAAACCCTTTTCTAACATGCACGTGGCTACTTGAATGAACATGTTTGTCCATTAGTTACATTAGTTGCCTTACTTCCATAACCGAGTTAACCAGTTCTGCCACAAGAGGGCGACATTATTCAACGGTCATTGAGTACCATTAGTATACGGTGGTTGCTAATGCTAATGCTAATGCTAATGCTAAATGACTGGAAGTTCCAAAGAGGCGACTGGATGGGAAAGTGTTTGGGAAACATTCAGAATAAGGTCAAGTTATACAAGAATGATGGTTCTAGCATGATTCAGTTCTGATGGCCAGGTCACCAAGTAGAAGGTAGAAGGTACAGTACAGGTCCTATGGTTGTGGGTCAGAGGTCGTACCCGGTAAACAGTGACTGGCTTCAGCTCCTTGAAGGTCAAGAGTCGAGCGGGTTTGGAACTGTACTTCCATTTGGACTCCACGAACTTGAGCAGGGCAGCTCGCGCCACGTCCTCCGACACCGTGGGAACCCTGGAGCATCAGACAGACGCGGATCAGCTACGACAAATCTCCGTCAATCCACTTCACCTGCTGACGAGAGCCACTGGTCTCGGCTACGAATTCAGCGAAGGGACGTTACCGCACGTCGGGCACCACCGTGTTACGGTTCTGTTCGGGTTGTGGGTTGTACGCCGGTGGGGGCGGGTACAGCGGGTTGTCGCCGTCTAGATGGACGGACAGAAGTGAGTTTCAGGGGGTCAGGCAGAGCTAGCTGGCGCAGTTTTACCTCCTCCCTGGTGACCCTGGTATCCATGGATGTCATCCAGCCAGCCAGCGGGGGGCGCCGACGGGCCCTCCTCCGGGATGTTTGGGTCGAAGGCAGCTGAGTGAACAGAATAGATGAAGTTCAGCACTGAGAGTCTCAGCGGTTCAAGTATCAGGGAAGGATCAAGTAACGGGTCAAAAGTCAAGAGTTGTTCCAGGAACTAAACTCATTTAAATTGTGTGTGTTCAATTTGCGTGTGTTTGTTCTGCGTGTTTACATCAGGATGCTGTGGATTTAAAATGTCAGTCACTAATCTGAGTGGTCTCCATGACAACAAAACAAATCTGCAGACAAACACACAATGAGACAGAAATAACACAACAGGGTGTTTCCAGCTGCTTTGTCGGGCTTCGTGAAGTTCATGTTTCCACTCTGGCGGGGGAACTTCTAACCCGAAAACAGCCACAAAATGTCACAGTAAACAAAGACTTTGTTTATTCATCAACAGCGCTCGGCGATTGGTCGATGTCAAGATGGCACCCACAGAATTGAGTACGATCGATGTGCGTGTCTTTTATACGTCACTGTGAGGACATCAAAGGTTGGTCAGAAACTATAACAGCAGCTGAGCTAGAGCGACGAGAGACTCCCGCGACAGACTGCAGCAGAAGATGTGAGTTAAACTGTTTGATGTTTAGAGTAAAAGGATGTTTGTAACGTCACCGAGCCTTGAGGTATGAGCGTCACTCAGATGGGACACCATTCAGACACACCTTAAATAAACCCTGCGCTTTTGTGAAGGTATTACGGTAAAAACCTAAAGTCAACAGAGGGCTAAAAGGATCTAAACCAGACATGTGGCCCTTAGACTGGATTTATGCTGCCCTCAGGTGGTCAAAGTTTCAATGCATGTTTGTACTATTATACTAATAATTCATTATTAGTGACCAAAGATTCATGTATTTATACTGATTTATTGTCCTCTAAATATACTGTAATAATTACACTATTATATATATATATATATATTAATAATAATATAATAATAATAATAATAATCTCTATTTATATAGCGCCTTTCATATATTATATATTTTAAAAATATATTATAATATAACACAATACACTCCAAGTTATAGGGGGATGACTTAATATTTCTATATTAAAAATACATTAAACTTTACTTGAGGTTCCAGACCTGCTGAATATATAAATAAATTCTGATAGTTGTTAACTATTAAGAGGTTAATTATATCTGAATGAAAATATACAGTAACACTATTACACTTTAATGAATTAAAATAGATTGTGCTATATATATATATATATATATATATATATATATATATATATATATATTAGTCATGTAATCACATGGTACCTAGTGGGCAATAAATCAGAATTTTACAGAAAAGTACATAAAACTTCTTTCACTTAAGATTGTTGTCAACTATTAAGTTTTTTTTAAATATAAATTAAAATGTGTTGCTTTTTATAAGTCACATCAATTATCTGTACTTATAGGAAACTAGATCAATATATCTACAGTAAAAATACACTAAACTTTGTTTCACTTGGAAATCAAATAAAATTCCGGTCAACTATTAGTTTCCACGGTATGCAAGAAAGTATTGCTCACCCATAAATCCAGACATACTGATAATTATTAATTTAATAAAAAATATTAAATGTTTTCTGAAATTGTATAAACAAAATATATTACAAAACGTCAATACTTTCAATATAATTCTGAAAATGTATTAATTTGTAAGAGAATAAATGGGAAAATAAAACAGCAGGATTAAATTAAAATACAATAATACTTTATTATCTGAATCTACAAGTGTTGCTTCGCTTTTCTCTGTTGACGCGGGACTTCTACCGTAACACCTCCACAGAAGCGCATGCTTTATTTAGGCGCGGCTGGACGGAGGGACGCGTTCCAAAGTTGAATCATCTCGAGGATTGAACCTGATCAGTCACAACATTCCAAACTGATAGAAAGATTCCAAACTGATGAAAATGAAATCTCGAAGTGTCACGTGACACCTGTGATGGACTTTTGACATCTCGTCGTCTAGATTCCCGGATCGACTAACTAACTAACAAACTAACTTGATTAAGTTCTGGGCGTTGCTGACGGACAGATGGTTCTGTTCTCTCTTCTCACTCGAAGAACCGCGTTCGATTATTTCGCTCAGAGTGTTAATCATTGTTAAGGTTGAGCAAAAGTCCCTTTAAGAGTTCCTGGCAGGAATTATATACGAGTTTTTGGATTCAGACTCACCCACGCCGCCCAGTTTCTCGTCCATGTCTGCGTCCACTGAGGTCTCCTGGCCCCCCCTCCGCGCGTGACGTCACGCGGTCTCCTTCAAAATAAAGCTCCGAGAGAAAACATAAACCTCTCATGGTTCTGTTGGATAAATTCTGACATATTCTGGGGGTTGATGGTTTAATCTCCAGAACTGTTTGTGTCTGGATCCTACATGGTCCAGGTGTTGTCACAGACTCCCGGGTGTCTAAGTCACTTAAGCAACGATTCTGATGAAAACACTTTTTCTTTCACAGTGAAGGCCCCACAACACCTGAAGTTCTACTGTACAAGAGTGATGGTGGGTGATGATACCACACTGAGGCTTCACGTCACGGTGGTTCTGATCCAACATGTCCAAGTTCTGTGGCAGAGAACCCTAAAAGATTGAACCACGTTGCTAGACTAGAGCTAGCATGTAGAGAGATGTGCTAATGCTATTAGAGCTAGCATGTGGAGAGAGGAGATAATGCTACTAGAGCTAGCATGTGGAGAGATGTGCTAATGCTAGTAGAGCTAGCATGGGGAGGGAGGAGCTAATGATAGTGGAACTAGCATCTGGAGAGAGGAGATGATGCTAGAATAACTAACATGTGGAGAAATGTGCTAATGCTAGTAGAGCTAGCATGTGGAGAGAGGAGCTAATGCTAGTAGAGCTAGCATGTGGAGAGATGTGCTAATGCTAGTAGAGCTTGCATGTGGAGAGAAGAGATAATGCTAGAATAACCATCATGTGGACAGAGGAGCTAATGCTAGCATAACTAGCATGTGGAGAGATGTGCTAATGCTATTAGAGCTAGCATGTGGAGAGAGGAGATAATGCTAGTAGAGCTAGCATGTGGCGCGATGTGCTAATGCTAGTAGAGCTAGAATGTGGGGAGAGGAGATAATGCTAGAATTACTAACATTTGGAGAGATGTGCTAATGCTATTAGAGCTAGCATGTGGAGAGAGGAGATAATGCTAGTAGAGCTAGCATGTGGCGCGATGTGCTAATGCTAGTAGAGCTTGCATGTGGGGAGAGGAGATAATGCTAGAATAACCATCATGTGGAGAGATGTGCTAATGCTAGTAGAGCTAGCATGTGGAGAGAGGAGCTAATTATAGCATAACTAGCAGTTGGAGAGATGTGCTAATGCTTGTAGAGCTAGCATGTGGATAGAGAAGCTAATGCTACAATACTTATATGTGGGAAAATGTACTAATGCTAGCATAACTAGTATCAGGCATGTGGAGAGTACAGATGAGCTAATGCTAGCAGAACTAGCATGTGGAGAATAAAAAGAAACTAATACTATCAATACAAGCATGTGTTGAGTATAGAGGAGGTAGCGTGGAACTAGCACGTCGAAAATGAAGTAAGTAATTTATATTCATAGAGCGCTTTTCTAGACCAAGGTCACAAAGCGCTTAAAAAATTAAAAAATAAAAATTTAAATGAATAAATATATACTGATAAGATAACACAGAGAACAACACAGGATAAGGTAAGGTAAGGTAAGGTAGAACTTTATTGATAGTAAATAGTTTTTTTCCAATGGCCACAGCAAATACAGCAATTTTCTATAAAAAATAAAGAAAATAAAATAAGAAACTAATACTATCAATACAAGCATTTGTTGAGTATAGAGGAGGTAGTGTTAGCAGCTTGGGATTAAAACTGACAACTTACAGACATATTCATGGTAACAGGTGACGTCATTGTGATGTTTCTAACTTTCAGGCGGAGCTAGAAGAAACTCTGGATCGACTTGGTAACCAGAAAGGAGTTCATGGCATCATCATCGTCAACACGGAGGGTAACCAACCACACACAGCGAGTCATACAACATGACTCAACCAATACCAGCAAGTCACTGAAACAAGTCATATAACATAATTCACTTGAACGTAGATTAAGCTAATGTTTACAATACAATGTGTTTACGGTGTTTAGCAGCACCGTTGAGTTGTTGGTTGTGTTGACTGAAGACTCGGACAAGTCGAGTGACTGTTGTTTTCGTACAGGCGTCCCCATCAGGTCCACCCTGGACAACCCCACCACGGTCAAGTACGCGGGACTCATCCAGCAGCTGCTGCGTAAAGCTCGCAGCACCGTGAGAGAACTGGACGCTCAGAACGACCTGACCTTCCTGCGAGTTCGCTCCAAGAAGAACGAGATCATGATCGCGTCAGGTGAGCAGAACCACAACCTGTGGACGGACCTGGAGACCTGACGACTTGCTTTGGTTCCAGATAAAGAATATTTCATGATCGTGATCCAGAACTCCCCAGAGTGATTACAGAACTATGATGCATTCAAGTTCCATGATCATTCTGATGAACAAATGAAGAGGAACGTGGAGAAGATAATCTTCTTTAACTAACAACTCTTTACTGTACACGTTTGAATAAACCTTTCAGATTAATATGACTGTGTTTCTGCTTCATGGTGTTTAAGTCGCAGCTGGGATTCATTAAAGCACTTCACCACCGTAAGAGCAGACAGAGGTCTCATCATTTATGTGAATAAACGCTGGTGTAGCCCGGGTCACGTTACTTTGAAGAAAGTCTTGTTTTGTCAGGATTTAGAACTGTTGGCTGTCAGCCGGCGGCCATACTATCTACCACGCGAGTTCAGTCACATGATCGCGCTGTGTGTTTACATTCCTCCGAGCGCTGCGGCTCCATCTGCCTGTGAGAAGATCCACACAATGACAGTAAGACTTCAGAATCAGCATCCTGACGCTTTTATTATCATCTCAGGATCTTAATCATGCCAACCTGGACTCTACTCTGCCTACTTTCCACCAGGCGGTGGATTGTCCCACCAGGAATAACAGGACAATTTACCTTCTTTATTCCAACTTAAAGGATGCCTACAGAGCCAAACCTCTTCCTCCACTTGGAAGGTCCGATCATAACCTGGTCCACCTTCAGTCACAGTACACTCCTCTGGTGCAGAGACAGACTGTGACCACTAGGACAATCAGGAAGTGGACACAGTGTTTAATGACTGCATCATCAATGATTAAAGACCACACTTAAACTATATCCTTTCTTGGTTATTCATGTTTAATTACTGACAAAGTCGATTTTGTCAGTAAAAACTTAAATCGACTTTCTGCATAAGTGGTCATAATGTTTTACCAAGCAATCTCTCTGCATATCTGGTCTTTAATGTTTAATCTGTGTATTATTGATGAGGGCTTTTTATATTTTTTGATACCAGGTTTGTTAAACCTGTGAAACAGACACCTGTGGTGACATCTGTTATTGTAAACCATTTAAAATATTAAAAAACATTTAAAAAGTTAGTCTTTGTATCTTTTGTGTTTTTGTTATTTGTCTTTGATCCATGTTCTTTATCTTTAGACTTAGATAGTAATATCTTGTTCTTTCTCTTTATTTCTCTTTTTTCTTGTTATTACTTTATATTATATTATATTATTTCCCGAAAGAGACCTCCTGAGGATCAATAAAGTTCTACCTAAACTAACCTAACTTAAAATCAATTCAAAGTATGGAGTCAACGTCAGGATAATAAAAGCATGATTACATTAATGTTATAAAGCTCAAAGTCACGTAAACAAAACGGAAAGGAAATGAGTGACTCAGCACATTTCAACTCCTGAGTTGAAGTGATAGTTGACCCAAAACTCAAACTTCACTCATTTTTACTCACCCTCATGTCGACTAAGGGCTGGGATTATTTTCAGAGTAATCTGTTGAGATATAGGCAAAAATGGATGTTCATTTTAATGTAGTGACTACAATATGTACCTTGAGTACTTCCGGTGTCTGTAGCATGTTATTTGTTTAAACTTGTGCTACAAATCACCTTTAAATGTTGACTTCTTTCTGTAACAATTGGTCTTTTTGGACAAAGAAAACTGAGCTTTGTTCGCGAGCGTCATATGAACAGACGTTTTTGGTTATAACCCTTAAAAGGAACATATTACTATATAATAATAATCCCATTAAACTAATTTTAAAGAATTATCCCTTTAACAAAACAAAAATGAATCCACCGGATTAATATCCACCGACGAGCCTCTGACCACTGACGGATCACTGACGGATCACAGACGACAACTCTGACACAGATGTCGTCCCTCCTTCACATGACGTCACGACCTGAGTAGCTTTGTTTGTCTGCCGAGGTTCGGTCCAGCAGAGAGTCCCAGAGACGGTCCCGACAGCAGCTCACGGTTCTTATTCTCGCCCGAGTCGTCGACCGAGATGCCGGCGGACAGACCCTTCAAGCAGCGGCGGACCTTCGGTGAGTCCGGCGCCGTGTTGTTGTTGTTTACGTCGAGTCGGTGAATGCGTCGGTGCCGAGATGATCCTCCGGGTCAGAACCGTGTGTCTTGTTCGGGTATAAATGTGTGTCTGCGGTGCTTGTCAGGGAACTGGGTCATCTCGGTTCTATCGGGCCCGGTTCCGATGAGCTCGGCCTCGGTTAGCTGTTGTTAGCTTAGCTGTTGTTTACAACATTTGCTGACACATCGTGCACGTCGCTGTGCTCGCGGTGTCAGTGTAACCTGACCCCGGGGGCGGGGCTTAAGGTTACATCACCTGACGCCCCAACTTTGAAGGGTCGCTGGTTCGATTCCACAAGTTTCGGATCTCGGCTGTCTGGGGGCCCTTTAACAAAAAAAAAAGTTAAACATGACGTCACTCCACATCATGAATGGTGAGGGTCCTGTTCTGGTCCTCCGAGGTCAAAGTGGACCAGAACCACTCAGAAGCTCTTTGACCTTCATCAGGTTTGATGAGAGCTGATGCTCTTTGTGACGTCACAGGGAATCGAGATTAAATGGAACGTCCCTTTTGCGTCTGTAACTCGACCTTTGGACGGTTCTTGTCGAGGCCAGACCCCACCTCTCCTCTCAGGTCACCACATACACACACATATATATATATATATATATATGTGTGTATGGGAATGGGAGCAGTTTGAAAAGGGGGTGACCCGGATGATAGGGTTCACTTAGTAACGCCTACACACATATATATATATATATATATATATATCATCCGGGTCATCCGGGTCACCCCCTTTTCAAACTGCTCCCATTCAGCAGGAAACCATGAACGACACGGACCAGCACATCACGGCTCAAGAACTGAAACATGAATATTATTTAATTAAATTTACAGTATTTCATGGTAACATATATTATTTCGTTTTATTTTTTAAATAATTTATATTTTCCATTCTTTCATTCTGTAATGACACCACAGAAAAATCTTGATGTGTTTACAACACTGACAATACAAGATTCTGATATGTCAAAGAAAAATTCAAATACATCCAATGTACTAGCATATGTAGCTTCCAATGTACTAGCATATGTAGCTTCCAATGTACTAGCATATGTAGCTTCCAATGTACTAGCATATGTAGCTTCCAATGTACTAACATATGTAGCTTCCAGCGTACTAGCATATGTAGCTTCCAGTGTACTAACATATGTAGCTTCCAATGTACTAGCATATGTAGCTTCCAATGTACTAGCATATGTAGCTTCCAATGTACTAACATATGTAGCTTCCAGTGTACTAGCATATGTAGCTTCCAATGTACTAACATATGTAGCTTCCAGTGTACTAGCATATGTAGCTTCCAATGTACTAACATATGTAGCTTCCAGTGTACTAGCATATGTAGCTTCCAATGTACTAGCATATGTAGCTTCCAATGTACTAGCATATGTAGCTTCCAATGTACTAACATATGTAGCTTCCAGTGTACTAGCATATGTAGCTTCCAATGTACTAGCATATGTAGCTTCCAATGTACTAGCATATGTAGCTCAAGAAAGCAGGAAGCGGTCTTCAAAAGAGGGGTGTCAGAGAGCAGGTGAAGGGACCTGAGAAGACGGGTCTGCAGCCAGATCCAGCTTTGAGGTCACACACTTTATACTCCAATGACATCATCATAATTGTTTCTGTGTTTGCAGCCGATCGATGCAAAGAAGTCCAGCAGATCCGAGAACAACATCCTAACAAGATTCCAGTAAGACACACACACACACTTGCAGTCAGGGACACACACACACGTACACACTCTTGTTGTGTGTCCAGGTGATCATCGAGAGGTACAAGGGTGAGAAGCAGCTGCCGGTTCTGGACAAAACAAAGTTCCTGGTCCCGGATCATGTCAACATGAGCGAGCTGGTCAAGATCATCCGGTAAGAACCCGTCGGGGGGGGTCCTCGACACCTATCCTGGTCCCGGTCCTAACCCTCCTCCCGCAGGCGCCGGCTGCAACTGAACCCGACCCAGGCCTTCTTCCTGCTGGTCAACCAGCACAGCATGGTGTCCGTGTCCTCGTCCATCTCCGAGATCTACGAGCAGGAGCGCGACGAGGACGGCTTCCTCTACATGGTCTACGCCTCTCAGGAGACCTTCGGCTGCTAGGGGGCGCCGCAGAGCAGGAAGGGAGCGACAGAACTCCGGGGCGTCATCCCGCCGTGAGATCCGGGGCGCAGCGGCGAGATCCGTCGCTGAACTCCTCAAACTTTCTTTTTAAATCGTCTGCCGACGAGCTTTTATTGGAAGAGTCCAACGACTCGCTGATTCTCTTTGATCTAGAAAACTAGTCGCCTCTTTAACGTCTTGTCATGTTGTGAATGTTCTGACCGCACACTTGTCGACCCCCCGGACAATCTCATAATCACTGACCACGTGCAATATTCCCGCTCGGTCCACTTGTACAGTCTTCGCACGTGTGCGCCCTTTTTAAACGTCCCCCGACACCCCGAGGGGAACTGACCTACAAGCTCCGCCCACATTGACCTGCTGAACCTGTGATGACTTCCCGTTCGGGGTCATGACAAGTCAACTCACCAATGTTGGTTAGAAGCGCCTTCCTCAAGCAAACGCGTACATATTTGATATGTATATTTTGTCAGCACACGAGCTAGCATGCTAACTCAACAGCTAATCGAAAAAAGGTCAGAGTTCAAGTCTCTCTGTTTAAACTTTTATTATGAAGCCTGAAGGATCCACATGGGGGCGCTCACGAGCCAGTCCCGAGTGTTGTAGAGACTCATCATTCTGCTGCTTTTGCACATAAATCTGAAGAGAAGTTGTGTACGTCCAGTGTGACTCGTTTTTTGCTGAATTATTCAAATAAAGTTCAACACGTGTGATTCCAGTGTCAGTCGAACCCAGAACTGTTAGAAAATAATCCTTACACTTATATATAACATATTTATTCAACAGCTATGTATCAACTTCAAACCTTTTTTTGCTTTTAAATTACATTTATCAGTTATTTTGTCATTAAAACTTGTGCACAATTATTTATTTGCAATTATCACACGGTTTAAATAGTAATATAATATAAAAAAGGATTCCATCATACAGATGATTTTATACCACAGAAACTGTTATTTGATTTAAAATGTCACCATTTCAACACCCTGTACTTTTAAGTACACAACGTTATTCAATTAATACATAAATATTACATTCAAGAACTAGAAAAGTGGTGATGGTAATATTTAAATGTGGGTAATTTTTTCCTTGTTTTTCTGTAACTCTCTTGCTTCCTGGTCAGTGACATCCGACCAATACTGTAAAGAGAAAATGGACAAATAAAGTTTTATTTCAAATAACATCTGAAAGCCTCATCATAATATAGTGATGCAGTATAAATATGAACCACTAGTGTAGCTGTAGTGAAGCGTCTCTCTCGCCCGAGTAACCCAACGTTTGTTTTATGTTTAACTGCCATAAGTACGGTGGCTGAGAGGTGCAAAACAAAATAAAATCAATGAAACAATAAAACAAATGACACATTCGCTGAAACAACGTATTTACAGAACAAAACACAAAAACAATTAAACAAAACAAAAAACATTCGCTGAAATTAATTAATAAATTCACAGATCAAAACACACAAATCGTTGAACAAAACTAAATCAAAGGGACTACAAGTGGGATGTTGTTTCAGCGAATTTTTTTTTTCGTGAATTAGTTTTGTTTAATTTATTTTTGTCATTTATTTTCAGTGATTTTTGTGTTTCGTTCTGTGAATTTATCATTTTGTTTTGCACCTCTCAGCCACCGTACACAAGTTATAATGAACTGCAGATTATAGAAAATGACAAGAGTTAAGATTCAAGTGTTGTGACGCCAAGACCCGCCTTACGTTGCTTCTGATTGGATACTATTGCGCGGCGCCTTCCGTGATTGGCCAGATTACACACAAGCTACCAACGTTTATTATCGTGAAAAAAAACATTGAATGGGGTGAATATAAGCGTGAGAATCAAACTGAAATTCACTCACCTTGAACTCTTTAAACAAGTCAGGATATCGTTCGAGTGTGTTTGATGATAATGGAAGCGTTTTCTCAAACTTCAGAGACTCGTTCATCCTCCTCCATCTCAAGTATTTACAAATGAGACCCCGATTGGTGGGTTTATCAATAAGACGTAGTTTCTCGTTTTTCCTCGAAGACGTCAGATTTTCTTTCTTCGGCCCTCACTCAAGTTAATAATAATAATAAATACAAGTTAATCTACTAGTGTCAGGGGCTTGAATTTATAAAATGGTGAAAGAGAAATGACTCGATTATTCCAGCCTTCCTAAATTCATCGTCGTAAGCGTGAAACACTTCTTCTGCCGACGCAGCTTAATTCAGATTCACGAGCGGTAAACTGTGCCGAGTAATGGGATCCAGTTTATTAAAAAGTCTCATCACATACAAACAGAAAAACACGAGCAAGAGGTGAAGCTTCTCGACCAGAGTCGGGTCCCGGACACTTGGATGATGATTGACAGCCACTGACGGACGAAAACCAGGAGAGAAGCGACCTGTCGCTTTTACGATAAACTGTCGGGACAGAAAAGAAGAGTTTGGGGTTCAACGCCGACCGTCACATGACCTTCAGGACATGAGGAAAAAGCTCGGAATTTACCTGTCAATCAAAGAGTCGCGCATGGTAGTGGCGATGGCCGACGGCTGCGCCGTGTCGCCGAGTCGGAAGACGCTCTCGATGACGGACAGCTCCGTGCTCGTCGTGTCCAGACCGCAGAAAGAGCACCAGTCGTTGACCACCATCCCGGCGCCGATGACCTCACTGCCCCGGTTGATGGTACCGGCCTGAACAGAGGCGTGAACACGGGTCAGCAACGGTGTGCAAGTGTGTGTTGTATAGATGTTGGACTCTATTGTATCATCAGTGTGTGTTGTATAGATGTTGGACTCTATTGTATCATCAGTGTGTGTTGTATAGATGTTGGACTCTATTGTATCATCAGTGTGTGTTGTATAGATGTTGGACTCTATTGTATCATCAGTGTGTGTTGTATAGATGTTGGACTCTATTGTATCATCAGTGTGTTACATAGATGTTGGACTCTATTGTATCATTAGTGTGTGTTGTATAGATGTTGGACTCTATTGTATCAGTGTGTTACATAGATGTTGGACTCTATTGTATCATTAGTGTGTGTTGTATAGATGTTGGACTCTATTGTATCATCAGTGTGTGTTGTATAGATGTTGGACTCTATTGTATCATCAGTGTGTGTTGTATAGATGTTGGACTCTATTGTATCATCAGTGTGTGTTGTATAGATGTTGGACTCTATTGTATCATCAGTGAGTGTTATATAGATGTTGGACTCTATTGTATCATCAGTGTGTGTTATATAGATGTTGGACTCTATTGTATCATCAGTGTGTGTTGTATAGATGTTGGACTCTATTGTATCATCAGTGTGTGTTGTATAGATGTTGGACTCTATTGTATCATCAGTGTGTGTTGTATAGATGTTGGACTCTATTGTATCATCAGTGAGTGTTGTATAGATGTTGGACTCTATTGTATCATCAGTGAGTGTTGTATAGATGTTGAACTCTATTGTATCATCAGTGTGTGTTGTATAGATGTTGAACTCTATTGTATCATCAGTGTGTGTTGTATAGATGTTGGACTCTATTGTATCATCAGTGTGTGTTGTATAGATGTTGAACTCTATTGTATCATCAGTGTGTGTTGTATAGATGTTGGACTCTATTGTATCATCAGTGAGTGTTGTATAGATGTTGGACTCTATTGTATCATCAGTGAGTGTTGTATAGATGTTGAACTCTATTGTATCATCAGTGTGTGTTGTATAGATGTTGAACTCTATTGTATCATCAGTGTGTGTTGTATAGATGTTGGACTCTATTGTATCATCAGTGTGTGTTGTATAGATGTTGAACTCTATTGTATCATCAGTGTGTGTTGTATAGATGTTGAACTCTATTGTATCATCAGTGTGTGTTGTATAGATGTTGAACTCTATTGTATCATCAGTGTGTGTTGTATAGATGTTGAACTCTATTGTATCATCAGTGAGTGTTGTATAGATGTTTGACTCTATTGTATCATCAGTGAGTGTTGTATAGATGTTGGACTCTATTGTATCATCAGTGAGTGTTGTATAGATGTTGGACTCTATTGTATCATCAGTGTGTGTTGTATAGATGTTGGACTCTATTGTAGATTGTAGATGTTGAACTCTATTGTATCATCAGTGAGTGTTGTATAGATGTTGGACTCTATTGTAGATTGTAGATGTTGAACTCTATTGTATCATCAGTGAGTGTTGTATAGATGTTGGACTCTATTGTATCATCAGTGTGTGTTGTATAGATGTTGGACTCTATTGTATCATCAGTGCGTGTCTCTCTTTTCATCGAAAAATTTACATTAGAAAATTATCTTAACACTTCTGGAGATTAAAATCTTGTTGTAATTATCGGAATCTGAATTACAATTATCAAACCAAGTGTAGGAATAGAAAAATTATCAACTGTGTAAAGTTAACATTTGAAATATTAAATCTAACCATTCAATAACCCGATGGCACTGATCTACTTCCATAGAAGTATATAGTGCTTATTAAGTTGTATTACCGTTTTTTTATTCTAAATTTAAAATGATCACTTCTACTCTTATTGAAAGTCTCTGTATAATTGTTCATATATTTTCCTCGCCTTATCTTGAACACTGGCATCTCTATAAGTCACCATTTCAACCTGAACATTATTCTACCTACTAAATAACTTGTTGATCCCAGACTCTGACACACGTGGTTTAGATGTACAAGAACAACATTAGCTCAGCTGGAGGCTACAGTAGCAAACATCACAAGTAACTCACCACCAGGGGGACCTGCAGGAGAGAGGACAGCTCGTCCTGGTCCTCTATGCTGGTCCTGGGGTGGACCAGACCGCCCTGGTTACTGAACGTGCAGTAGGATCCGACCAGAACCTGCTCCGCCACAGTCTGTCTGAACACCTCAACGTTGAGCGTGTCGGTGAGAATCTCCTCCGTCTCCTGGCGGGTTGAGGCGCACGGTGAGAATCCAACTACAATCAAAGTGGGACTCGGGAGTCTGCCTCACCCGGTCCAGGTCTGGGTGCACCAGAGCCACGTAGTCGTTGCAGGCGATGACGTTGCCCAGTGCGGAGAGTCGCTCCTCCACCCTCTGGATCTTCACACCGTCGGGCAGACTGTTCCGGATGTGCTGCAGCTCCTGGTCTGTGGTGTTGCTGGGCACCAGGAGGCCGTGACGGTTTCCTGACAACATCCGCAACTTTAGTTCAAGTCTTTCAAAAGTGAGCGTCATCCGTCTTCAGTCCTCACCGACACTCATCCTGCCGATGATCCTGCAGCCGGCGATGGAGACATGAACCACCGGTACACTTTCTGACAGCTCCCCTTCAAACACACTGAAGAACACAAACGCACATGAATGACAAACGCACACTATGTAAGCATACAATGAACCATGACCATCTCGTCAACGTTGCTGCTCAGCGAGTCCTGCCCAGTATAGTCAACAATTCAGAAATTATACAAGTTAGCAATCAGATCAAACTTCACAAACATGAAAAGAATAATTAAATCATCATTAATAATATGGAAGAATAGCAGAGGCATCACAATATTGAAGGTTGAATTTAAAATTCCAAATTTGTTGGAATTTAATAATGAAATTAAAACATTTGAATATATTCTAAGTCATTATTTATTCTTAACTAATTATATTACTTTCATTTCAGTAATTCAAAAATAAAATTTCTAAATTCAACATTTTATTATTTTTAGTGTTTTAAATTCCCGGACTCTGAGGTCTGTGGATCAGAATCTCCTCCAGGAACTCCTGTTGTGTCATCAGTATTATCTTGATCTTTAAAATATATACTTTATTGAATACTGTTTTGATTGTTTAAGCACTTTGTGACCCTGGTCTGGAAAAGCGCTATATAAATATAAATTAATTACAAAAATGTTGTTTAGAGACACCATTGTTTTAATTGATTTTGGAATTAGAATATATAACTCTTTATCCTATATACATGTGTAATAAATATATCATACTTTTTGAAAATACTAATTTATATAAATATAATATAAATTGAATTAAATTATTCAAAAATATAATTTAATGCTTAAAAAAAATATAAAAGTTTCTGCATTTGAAATGTTAAAATGTAATCATTGAATATTCTGATAACGCAGATATACTTCTTAAAAGATTTAAAAAAAAACGTCTCCACTGATAACATTGGGAGAGGACAATGTCACGAGTGAACACAACTGGACTTCACACTCACCTGTAGAAGTTCTCCGAGCCGCCGATGGCCACCAGACAGTAAGAGTTGGTCAGCTTCGCGAAGCAGCCGATCTCATTGTTGTTTTCGAAGGACACTCTCACAGCCATGTTGATCTACAAGCCTGCAGACGAGAAGAATATCAGAGACTTTCTCTCATTAACTCCATCCTGAGGAGCAGCTGAAACATCTGAACCCTCTCAGTGTTGCTTGTTGAACGACACGATTCACATAAACAATAAAAGTAACTGATAATTCCCCATTTTAAGTTTAGTTCAGGTGAGAATATAAAGTCACGTGACCAATATGTACCTCAACACATGAGGTCAAAATGCTGCAGGTTTAAACCCATTTTCAAACTCTTAAAAGGCGCCTTTTCACCTCCCATCGGAGTCTCCGAATAAAGTTTTATTCACCATCATCATCCTCATCGTTTTCTTCCTCTTCAAAAACATTTGATCGAATAAACAAGAACTGGTTTAAATTATCCACGTTTTTTCTGTGAGGAACACCTTTCTAGAATCTCAGCATCTGATTCTCCTGACCTGCTCTGAACGATTATGATTCACAAACATCTTCATCAAAATCATAATGTATAACTTTTTTCCACTGACGATAATTAGTTGTAAAAAACAGATTCAGATTCAAACTTGTTTGTATCTGCGAAAGCTAACATGCTAACTAGCTGCTCGCACACGTCCATCACAGCGACACACACAACACGTCAGAGGGTCAAACAGAATAAAAGAGTTTACTCTGGTCGGTGGATTTATCGAAAATGCAGAATAAGATTTTAGAATCAAACCTGAAGTTTGGAAGAACATGCGCGGAGGGAAACAGGCACGTGTGCACTTCCGCTTCTGCGATGACGGAAAGACGCAACGTGTACCTTACGTCATGACGTCATGATGTCGTTCGAAGAGTTTAAAAATGTTAAAAATTAACCGAGAATGGAAAATAAAAAAAAACATATTCAGAAAACATTTAAATAAATAAATGTTGTTTATGGACGATTCCAGATTAAATAATAAATTGACCTTTTTAATTTAATGCATTTTTTCTCGCTGGAAAACCTCGCGTGGTCATGACTGGCGGATGTCACTGTGTTTGTCGAGGAGCGACTTGAAAGGCTGACCTTCAGGTCCAGACTGAACGTTATTTAAGATTCGTTCAGACTTACATAAACCAGCATAGCAACCGGAGTCAACAGTCACGTGGTCGTCTCCGTTTGACGTTCTCACTGTTTACTCGCCTCTGTCGATGACGTCACTGCAGCTTACCCGGAAGACGCATCAGGATCGTCGTTCAGAGAAGAGTCCCACTCTGAGGTGAAAGTCGTTTAGTATCACGTGACATGCTTTGGTTTGTTTGTTGTTGAATTGGATGTTTGACAGAAGAAGCTAGTTGCAGGTGGATCATATTTATTCAATGTTTTCTGCAGCGGGTTTTTCACATGACATGAGTCAATCACATGAAATGTGTGGGTCACATGACACAAGATAGTCACATGACATGAGTAAGTCACATTACTTTAGTATGTCACACGACATGATTTAGTCACATTACTTTAGTATGTCGCATGACATGGTTCTGACACATGATACAAATTAATCACATGACTTGCATGGAATATGTACGTCGCGGGAAATGCACAAAACGTTTACTTCGCATGACATACAGATGTTATATGACAAAGCTTAGTCACACCACACAAATTAATCACATGACTTGCATGAAATCTTTACTTGCATGACATGAGCAAGTCACATGACTTAAGTATGTCACATTGCACTGGTATATCACATGACTTAAGTATGTCACATTACATTGGTATGTCACATGACATGAGTTAGTCACATTACATTAGTATGTCACATGACATGATTCTGTCACATGACACAAATGAATCGCATGAAACAACTAAATCGCATGACTTTCATGGAATGTGTATGTCGCGGGAAATGCACAAAATGTTTACTTCGCATGACATACAGATGTTTTATGACAAATCTTAGTCAGATGACACAGATTCATTAATCACATGACTTGCATGAAATGTTTACGTTGCATGACATGAGCAAGTCACATGACTTAAGTATGTCACGTTACATTGGTATGTCACATGACATGAGTTAGTGACATTACATTAGTATGTCGCATGACATGATTCTGTCACATGACACAAATGAATCACATGAAACAACTAAATCACATGACTTGCATGAAATGTGTCTGTCGCATGAAATGCACAAAGTGTTTACTTTGCATGAAATACGTATGTTGCATGACATGGGTTAGTTGTTGCACAACATGAGTCAGTCACGTGACTTAAGTATGTCACATGTCAATCAGTACGTCACATGGCACAGGTTACTCACATGAAATTAAACATGTGTCAGTCTCATGATACAAATGAATCACATGACACTAGTTTGTCACGTCACACATTTTCCTCGACATCTGGAAGCTGCTGTCTGAGCGATGACAGATGTTGACGTTGGTGAAGTGGGAAGTTCACAGGTCGGATTAGTAATCCAGATGATGTGACCAGAGTGAGACCTCTCGTGTCCCACATAGTCTTGGACGTCAGGAGCAGAAGGTAACTTCTGCCCAGAGACCAGGACCAGAACCACCTGAGGTCTGACAGGTGGGACTCGTGATGAGGTTACCTGACCTGTCAGAGGAACAGCCTCCAGTCGCTCTCTCAAGTTAGCGGCTATGCTAGGAGCTTATCTATCAGTGCTAACTCATGCTAGCGGATGTGAATCAAGCTAATATATGATCTGCACTCGACGATCGTTGAGTTGGATACTTTGAGTTCAACCTTTTCAAGAAATATTTCAATTTGTATAAAAGTTAATATAGTTATGGGTTCGTGGCTTTGAAATGTTTTCCCTCAGACCTCACAGCTCCTGTCGGCTACATCCAGGATATGGAGTCTCAGCAGAGTGAAGCTACCAAGGACGAACGGCAGCCAGACAAGCACCCTGACCTAAACCTTAAGATGGACCAGGATCTGGACCAGGAACAGCACCAGGACCTGAAGCTAAACCAGAACCAGGATCAGGACCAGGACCTGAAACTGGACCAGCACCAGGATTCTTCTTCTCTCACGACAGTCTTGTTAAAGCAGAACTCTGAGGCGCTGGGAGATCTGCCCCAATGCACACTGGGAAACAGACGGGTGGATGACATGGGTTTCATGATCTCCTGCACTAACTGGTACTGACCCAGTCCAGTCAGCAACGGTGCGAGACAAAAAAGCTGTTGCAAGACAGATACATTTCTCATGTTTATTGACATTTTGACCAGCGGGTGGCGACATTCATTCGTGATACTCGTGAAACGTGTCGTAAACAATCCAACTCTTCCAGGTTGTGGATGTAAACATGCTACTCAGTCATCGTAGAAATGAGCATGTGACACAAGATGTCATAAATACGCCAAATAAAAGTTTCTTATTTACAAGTAAGACATTCACAAAGACAAACATCGTCATGAGTCGCTCATCCTCCGCGTGAACATTTTTTTTTATCAAGTTTTGTTTGTATACTCAACATTCAGGTAAAATACCTGAAGAGTTTATATTTACAGAGAAAGTTGTCTCGATTAAAAAACATCAGGTCTGACAAATATCATAAAATCCGTCGACGTGAAAAACATCTAACTACACGTCCGCTGATATGTTTTACTTTCATTTCCACGTCTGGAACCAAAGGCAACAACAAGATGGAGGATGACGTGTCACGCCAACGCTTGAGACTTGACAGATCGAATGCGAGTGACAGTTTTGGTTGCTAGGGTACCACTCAATCACAAAACGCCAGAAGGGAAGCAGACGTCGACCGAGAAGAGCCTCAGATGGTCAACAGGCTGAGCGACATGGACACCATGATACATCGAAAGGTGCTAATTCGTGGTGTGATATAGAAGCTAGCATCAAAGAAAACACCTGAAACATTATGATCTGACGCAGTAGGTGTGAGCGGGCACTGTTTCATGTAGTGTCTTGGTTCACGTGTCTCGCCAAAATGGCCAAAGTCTGCAGAAATTCAAAAAAATTAGCAGAGAAAAAGGAAATTACATCGTCTCTTAAAAGCCAAAAAGAAAATATAATTCATCGTCACTTTAAGAAAATCAATTGAATCACAAAAATAAACCACACGAACACACCGTAGAACTTTACCAGTTCACAGTGTTTTGCCAAAACACAAATAAGGATTTTAGTCACCATTAAAAAGGTAGTATGATGACCTCACCAACCAGGACTTTCAAATCAAGTTACGCCAAGATAGATGGAATGGATGATGCTATGCTAGCAGCTCTATTGACTTAATAGATGATCCTACGCTAGCAGCTCTATTGACTTAATTGATGATCATACGTTAGCAGCTCTATTGACTTAAATGATGATCCTACGCTAGCAGCTCTATTGACTTAATTGATGATCCTACGCTAGCAGCTCAATTGACTTAATTGATGATCCTACGCTAGCAGCTCAATAGATGTGAATAATAGCGATAGGCTAGCAGCGCCAGAGATGAAAGCAAGGACATTAGGCTAACAGATGCAAAGCTGTCATTGATGACGCTATGCTAGCAGCTCAACCAAAGTAAATGGTGATGATAGCAGCTAGCAGTCCCACAGATGTACACAATTATGTTGTGCTAGCAGCTCCACATATGTTAATGGTGATACGCTAGCAGCCCCACAGATTAAAGTAATCATGCTAAACTAGCAGCTCCACATTTAAAATAAATGATTCTAAGCTAGCGACTCCACCAATGTAAGAAATTATGCTAGGCTAGCACCTCAGCAAGACAACAACATGGTACCACCTTCAGAGTTAAATGGATGTATCATCAGCTCATAGAATACTTCAGGACTATCAGACCTGAACCACTATCTAAAGTCATCTTTCTGATCGTTGACAGCAGGTGCAACAGGTGATCGTGGAAATTTTGGGTCCAACATATAACTTGATATGCTGAATAAGCTCAACCCACTTTAAGTTTGATCTTCGACTGGTTACTGGTTTTAATGAATGAAAGATGTCTGGAACTAGGTGACCTGATGGTCCAGTATCTGTTTTATGGGACGGGAGGATTAATGAGACCCTTAAACATAAACTCTTGTAGAGGTCAACCCTGAGAAACGTAGGACCTTAAAAACCTCAACCTGCCACGGAAAAAGATAAAAACATATTTTGAAGTCTATCGTTTCAGTTGTTCATTGGGAAAAGCTGACTTTTGACTCGGCTTGTGTTCCAGTTGTCATCAGTTCCCTGAAGTTGGGTCACTGCGCCAAAGTTTCCTTTTGACTATCAGACAAGATGGCCGTTAATGCTTTTGGTTTTTCCGAGACTGTGAGAAGTTCTTGTCTCAATCTGAACTGCCAGTTCTTAGTTCATCTCTTCAGCACTGGGGAGTAAGACATCATACAGGTCATGAGTCAAAGGCCACCCAAGTGGAAACGGGAGATTTCCAGAAATCCGGTGTCGTCATACTTCTTTTTTCACAGGAGCATCAACTATGTGTAGGAATTAATTTGGAAAACAATTTAGCTCCAGCTTGGTCTTACTGACATCATACCCATTCCTGGACTGGGTACCTGTAGTAGTTCGGTGTCGTGCTGCTCTGCTGTGCCCCCTTATTCTTGAACTGGAAGATAGTGTAGACCAGCACCAGGATGCACAGCGAAAGAATGCAGGGAATAACCACAGCGATGGCGTTTACTGTGGCTGGAACATCGTTGATGGTCACCATGATGTCGACATCGTCCAGGGGCAGGTGCCGGTCCCCGCGGTCGCTGCCCGAGTCTTCGATCTCAGACTGGTCGCACCCCATCCAGTCGTGTAGAATGGACTTAGGGTAGCCGGGCTCCACCATCAGTTTCTGGTTGTCAAATTTCCAGTATTCCCTACCCTTGTAGAAGTAGGTGTAGTCTGTAAGACAGAGGACCAAAGGAGGACAGGATAGACATCATTCAACATGCTTCCCCTTCATTCTGTGCAGCTGTGCGTGGTTCACACTTACATCCTTCTCGGCTGATGAAAGCGCCTTGCGGAGACTCGGGGACCCCCCTCCACACAGAAAGAGGTTTGGGGTACCCTGAATCGATCGTGTGTCGGTCCTCATTGTAGCGCCAGTACTGGTCTCCCTGGAAGAAGTATGTTTTGCCAACCGGCTCCCAACGCAGTGCAGCGTCAATCCCATTCTTCGGGAGAACACCACCAAGCTCTTGCATTGAGCGAGGGAACCCCGACTCTGCCGTCACCTCCTTGAACACCCAGTATCTGTCACCTGAACCAGAGAAAACAAAGATTCACTTTTCCTTCCCTTAATATTTTTGGAATGACACAACAGGATACTGAGACACCCCTTCTTGTTTTTCCACTAAGTTCCCTCAGTCACAAAGAAAAGCTACTTTACCTTTGAAGAAGACGAACTTGCCATCAGACCTCTCGTAGGCGGCGTCAATGCGGGATGGAAGCCCCTTCCAAAAGTGGTCTATTTGCATGGGATAACCCTCCTGGACCTTGTTGTTCCGCAGACGCCAGAACCAGCGGTCCTGAGAAATAACAGAGCAGTTTAAGGTGCCTGACCATAAATATTACTGGACACTTAATTCACACAAGGATTTTGACACGCTTACAACCGTCATATGTTTTTATTTAGCACTTTCAGGTTATAATGCTACATGCTAAAGCTGGATAACCTGACCAGGCTACTGATGGAGCTATAGACTGACACAGACCAACAACTGAGAGGGTCTCTACCTTGAAGACGAACATTTCACGTCTGAAAAAGGCCACAGTGTTAAAATTTCCGTCGCAAATGTTGGGTTTCCCGTTTCCCGGTAAAGCAGGTCGCTCTCCATGAGGACGGTTGGGTCGGGAATGCTTCCGGTCCGAGGTGGCTGGGATTCGTTGGGGGGGTAAGGTGGGTAACGGTCTGGTGGGCTCCAACATGGCAGTTGGCACACCTGTTGACAGACAGGTTGGGTTAGGATTCAGAGGCAAGTGAAATAAACCCATGACACAGTCCAACATCATGTACCATAGATCTTCTGGATACCCTGCAGGTCATCCATAGGAAGCTTGAAGTTGTGGGTGTCCATGTACTGGTAGAACGGGGCCATGATGGCACTCGGGTCATTAGAGTGTTCAAGACCCAAAGCATGGCCCAACTCATGGACAGCCACCAAGAACAAGTCGTTACCTGCAAAGGAAACAAGGCAGAAATGTTAGGATGGGGGAAGAGCGGAGGAGGTCATGAACATGTGAATCTGGTGGCTCAACAACTTGTTGAGGATTGAGAGAATGTAAGGAATGAATGTCAACTTTAGTAGCACAGGTTAGACCAGACCTCTGTTCACTCACCATCGTGGTTGGTGTTTCCCAGCGTCCACGGTTCATCGGAGTCAAAGTGAGTATCTCCTCCGATGCCAGCACCGGGGAAGTACGCGTGGGCAAGAAAACCGCCCTCACCGTCGAAGGGGGAGCTGTCACCGTGGAAACCAGAGGCAAAGAAGATCATGATGTCGGCTTCTCTGCCCTCGTTCTTGATCTCCGAGTATGGAACCTCCTGAAGAAATCACAGAGAGAGTCACATTTCCACGACACCAGGGGACGACGAGCGTACAGGCAATGCCAGAGTCACCTGACCTTGAAAGATAGCGGCGTCACAGCCTGCCACACGTTGAAGGCGCGTCTGATCGCTCGTTGCGTGTCTTTCTCCCCGACTTTAGGAGTGAAGTTGGAGATGCTGCAGAGAGGAAAATAACACATTCATGGTCACATGAATAGGAGTTCTGAGGATGTTTGAGGAGGTCTCTAAGCGTTTGAGGAGGTCTATGTGGGTAAGGTTTGAGATGTTCTGAGGAGCATTGAGAATGTTTAAAGGGGTGTGAGGAGGTTTGGGTTCACCCAAACTTGCTTGCAGCAGACCATCAGCATTGAAAGTGGAGTCGTCTGAGAAGCCTCCAGAGAACTGTGATGAAGACTTGTGTCCTGGTCTACACCTCACCTGTACGTGATCTCTTTCTCTCTCCACCTCTGGCCAGTCAATGCATAGCGTTTGTTCCTTTGCCGGCTCGGAGGAGGATCTGGGACGCCACATCTAGGACGCCGCATCCACCTGCGAGCAGCAAACGGTTTGAATGTCTTGAGTCACACAATGATGACATCACAGCAAACCCTCCTTACCTCACGGTGGTCTGGTCCAGGACGCCTGTCACTGGGATCCTGTAGAAGCGCTGCATGGCGGCCACGGCAGACTGCATCTGTCGCTCCTGCCGCAGGTCCGACATGCTGATGTTCAGGGGAAGCAGGTATCCATAGTTCTTGAGCCACGTCTGCGGAACACACGGTGTGCACACAGATGATGTCATCACTACATGAGGTCGTCACGACGGTCAACCTGATCTTTGATTCAACACCAATAATCTAAGAAAAGATCTGGCCAAGTCCAAATTACACACACGTCAAATATGCAACCAACAAACAGTCTCTGTGTGCGTTTGTGTGTCAGTGTCTGTTTGTGTGTGTGAGTGTGTGTGTTGTGTGTGTTTGTGTGTGTGAGTGTGATAGCATCAACCCCTGGAGGGTAAGTCTGGTCACTGGCAGAAATGTCGACACTTGGTGAGTCTTGAGTCTGATTAATGTTTCTGTGTGTGTGTGTGTGTGTGTGTGTGTGTGTGTGTGTGTGTGTGTGTGTGTGTGTGTGTGTGTGTGTGTGTGTGTGTGTGTGTGTGTGTGTGTGTGTGTGTGTCTGAGAAAGAGTGAATACCAAACCATTTTCATTCTCATAATCCTAGTGTTACAGTTTATTATAACTATATAATGTTGTTATAATTAGGGATGAAAGTAAATATTCTGAAGATATTATTTTCAAGATACTGTATAGTTTTTTCAGCACTGTTTATATCCAAAAAAGTTTTTATAAATTCTAGTAATTAATTTTAAAAATACATGCAAATATTCATAGTGTTTGTTCATTTTTGAATAGCAATAACATTTCCAGCCGCCAGATGTCAGCACTCATCACGTCCTCTGCAGTTAAAGGAACAATGAAATCCTGCGAGATCCTTAGCGATGACTGAGGACGAGAGGATACAGTGGACTCAAGCGGCTTTTAAAGCTGATGTTTGGACATATTTTGGTTTGAAAACAAATGAAAGCAGTCACGACTTCGTCAAGAGTCATGTGGTCTGTAAATTCTACAACATTAGAGTCAAGTACTTAACAACACTACACATATATACTTGTCACTAATAGTATCATGATATATCAGAATGTATAGTATGAGATTGTGCTTGTTTTGCGAAACATATTGCCTGATTCTTGCAAATACACACCCCTAGTTGATTATATTTGTATTTTCTAACAGTATGTTTGATCTTATTTGTATTTATTTATTTAATATTTTCATTCTATTCTACTGAGAACCTGCTGCTGTGTCGAGTCAAATATTTCCACTGTTGGAGGAATTCAGGAATATCTTCTCATCACCATCGGTTTGGCGGGAGTTTGAGATGAAGATCAGATCATCCTGCTGACCTGTTTCCTGTGTGGAAACCTCAGCTACACCTGATGTCACGCGTTGAGTTTAAATGCATGTGACGTCACCACGCTTCATGGATGTGCTCTTGAGTTCTGACGTCACACTCAAGTAAACAAACAGGTCCTTCAGCGCAGGTGGATGATGATGATGAAGATGAAGATGAAGATGAAGATGAAGATGAAGATGATGATAATGATGATGATGATGATGATGATGATGATGATGATGATGGACCAATGTAAACAACAGCATCACCCACCTCCACGATTAAAGTCCTCTCCTCTGCACTCACGCTGACGACCCACAACAAGATCCATCCGCAGCAGAGTCCCGGGAGCGCCGGGACCCCCGCTCCTCTTCCCCCCCTCACTCCTCCACCTCCCGCCGCCATGTCCGTCGCCCCCCTCCGCCGGCGCCTCCCGGTCCGCTGCAGTCCAGAGTCCCGCTCCGCCGGTTCACAGGAGGGAGGCGTCCGTCTCCATCGTCCGGGTCCGGTCCGGTCGTCGTCTCCTTGTTTGTGAGCGTCTCCGGGGGCTCAGTGCGCAGGCGCGAGAGAGCCGCAACAAAGGATGCGAGCAGCAGCTGCGGCGTCGGATGTTGACCAGCGGGGGCGCCACTGAGCGTCAACAAGAGCGCGCTTCTGAACGGTCACGTGATCAACGGATGAGAAACAGGAGCTGGACGGTCTCGTAACTTCTGACACACTAGAAAGTGGTAGTAACACACAATTGTGTAGTAAACAATTAGTAGACACTGATCACATTGTTGACATATTTATACACATGTTTATTCATATAATCAATAATATATTGATTATATGAATATCATTAATATACATTTCATTTTTATTATTTTGAGGGATGAGATCTTGTTGTGGTCTTGCCACTCCCAAGAGGTTGTGTCACCGATAAAACTGCTGCTTGGACGAAAACCTTTGACTGTTTGTGTGAGACTCCTGTGTCGTCAGGGTAACCCTCGACCTTCTGAGATGCTAGGACTCCTCCCATGAAATGTCACTCGAGTGAGAGCCTCGAACCACCTCTGAAAGTTTCATATGGAAGATTAGAATCTTGAATGTTGCAGCTTTAACATGTTCTATTCATTCAATTTTCAATTCATGTGAATTTCTCTAAGGAGATGAATAACGTATCTATCTATCTATTAAAACTTAATTATTGAAATATTTAATTCAATCTTCTTCTTTTTTAATGAACTAAAGAAATCAAATGCTTTCTGATTAATAAATCATTTTAAACAGAGTTTCAAATAACAATTCCAATAATTGAAAAATATACATTTAAAGCCAATTCATTATAAATATAATGTTTTATTCAAGTGTTAAAAAAAATGGTGTTAAATTCAACCATTGAATATTCTGGTGACACTTCCATAGTTTAACGTCCACAAAGATGTTGTTGGACCTGCAGAGTAGTTTGATGTATGTTACGAGGGTTGGGATAAAAATAGACGACAAACTTCCCGTTTGCGTCTCCAGACGGCGATCATGTGACTCTTTCCATTGTCTGTCACAGTGCTCCAGTTCCTGTCAGGAAACTTCAGATGGCAGCCATGTGCAAAGGTTCTAGTCCCGACTCAACCTGGACCCGTACATGTGTCAACACTCTGAGGTCGACTGTCTTCATGTTTCCAGGCGAACTGCTAATGCAATTACATCGTCATGGTCTTCAGGGACTCTCGCCTGGAACAAGTCTAAAGCTGGCTCGAGATGTAATACCTGGAGGGGGATCACACGAAAAAAACCTGCCAAAGTTCACCAAATCTGAGAACATTTAATTCAAAATAAAAAAAAGACATTTGACAGTTTAAAAAAATAACAAAACACCCAAATTTTCCGTCACAACAGCAGACGCCGGTCTGCCGGTGCGTGACGCTGAGAGGGAGCCGACATTAGAACACAACTTCTTTTTTTAAACACACAGTAAACAAACGGGTCCACACATTTCAGGAAGTAAACATCGACGGTAAACAAACTTGTTGTCTAAAGGAGAGCAAACGCCGGAGGGGGATGAACTCGAGTTCTTTGCAAAGCCTCCCAGCAAGAAGGTTGTAGGTCCCATTTTAGCTAAGGCTACAGAGGCTGGTCTGCTGGTGTTTGTTTGTCGGGGAACTTTGGTTTAAAAATGTCCTTATGTTTGTATTTGTATATATGCCATATTCATCTATGAGGTGTACTAAAATCCTTCAATTGACTTAAAAATAAACGCCTTATAATCCTTCCAGGCTGTTGCTCCTAAGCTTTGGAACGATCTTCCTCACTCTTTGCGCTTGATGATCTACTGACTCCTTTAAGAAACATCTTAAGACGATTTTATTTGTTCAGGCTTTTCCTTGATTTTCTGGAAGTATATACTTTATTGAGTATTGTTTTGATTTTTTAAGCGCTTTGTGACCTGGTCTGGAAAAGCGCTATACAAATATAAATTACTTACTTACTTATAACCTGGTTGTACTTACTGACCTAGAACCAATTTAACATGGTACATGGTGCTCAAAAATCTGTCAGATTGTTTAAGTGTGTCTTTGATAAGCTACGAAGACACACCGCTAGGCTCCATGGTATTAATCTTTAAGGCCCTGTGGTAGAACTCCTCAAGGTTTCCAGGTATTACACTCTGCTAGGCTTTGTGGTATTACTCCTCAACGCCTTGCGGTATTACTCCCCGTGGCTGCTTGCTTTTATTCCGTGAGGCACTGTGGTATTACTTCACAGCCAAACCGTGTTTACTGTGTTTTATAATCCAGTATACCTTATTTATGCAAAAAGACAAGTTCATTGACATTATAATTCCAGTGGGCCCCATTTTCTGTAAAATACGGCACGTGTGCACTGCACAAAGCAAGTACTCCGCCTCTTGTCCCAACTAGATCCTCAGAGGACAACACGGAGGTATCTAAGAACAGAGACCAGGACTGCTTGAGCTGGTCCTGCAGAGGTGGAGCTGTCCAGGTCCAGTGGTCTGACGGTTTGAACACCAGACTGAACGCAGGGGGTTCAGAACCACTGCGCCCCCATTAGAGTCAAAAGGTAGCGCTGCGTCTCGGGAGAGGAACCAAAGGAGGAGGTACAGAAGCCCGGTCATGGACAAGGTCCACCGTTTTTGGGATCAGTGCAGCAGCAGAATCCAGTGTCGACACAATAAGAAAGTCACAGTGAGTTTGAGAGGTCCCTTTGAGGACGACCTCAGTTGGAGCTTTTGAGCTCGAAGCGACTGTAGACCTGCTTGTACTTCTTCTTGTTGTATTCGTTGACCAGGTCCAGCTTGCTGTGCCCGAGTGTCATCCGCTTCTGGTCTTGCCGGGTCATCAGAGCAGTTGGGGATATGGGCGGTGGAGGCGCCTGTTGGCTCTCGGGCTCTGTCTGGGACAAGTCTGGTCCACCCCAGGCCACTGCACCCAGAGGTGACGGCGGCCGCCGGTAGCTGTCCTTGCTGGACGGGGGCAGGAAGAAGTCCGAGAGCTTGTTCAGCAGCGGATTAGAGGGGGTGCGGTTCTTCTGAGTCAGTTTATTTTCCAGGGGCGGCGTCTGTGTACGGAGGTTCGACCCTGTGAGTCCGGCGCCATGGTACATGTTGGACTTCTGATCATATAGACCAAGAGCCTGAAACTTGGAAGTGGTGCCACCCGGGTTTGGCCTCAAGACGTCCGTGAGGCCAGTCCTGCTGTGCTCGGACACAAATTGCTGACCATAAGGAGGCGGCGCCGCACGGTCCAGGCCGACGCCGGCTCCTCCATTAACCCAGGGCTGGACGTGGCTCGGCGACGCTCCGCTCTGGCCCACGCGCTCCCCCGCCCTCCGATCCAGGATCATATGGGAACTGGTGTTTGACTGTTTCATGTCATGACCTTTGTTGACCTTATAGACGGTGTTAGAGGTCATGCCAGGCGCTGCCTTAATGCTGGACACACTGCCGCTCGAGTGGCTGCTGGAGTTCTCCGACGACACTCGGTGGCGACTGCAGGGGGCGACAGTAAGGTGGTCAGACATGGAAGTGAAGGAGCATGGGAAAAAAACTAAACACGCTCACCTGTCCTGCAGCTGGTCCAGACCCAGCATGGGGGTGTGGTAAGGCGGGTAGTAAGGCAGCACGTCCTCCTCCTCCTGGTGGAACGTCGGGATGATCTCAGAGTCGGCGTAAAGACATCGGAACTCGCGGTCAAAACTGTCACTGATGCGTCCAGAGAAGTGCATCACCATGTTGCTGTGCACCTGTGCAGACAGCCAGGTGAAGCTGTTCACACACACACACACACATACACACATGTATTAGTTAAAAGAGAACAACATCCCAGATCATGCTAAAGTACACCAGGTATGTGACGACCAATGACAGTATCACTACTGATATCTAAGAAACGTGTAAACACACAATAGTGTGCACACACACAAATGTGCGAGTGTACATACACACAAACACACTCACACAAACAAAGACGCAGATACACACACTCGTACAAACACTTGCACATACACACGCAACACATTCGCACAAACACACACAACACATTTGCACAAACACACTCGCATATACACACATGCACAAAAGACATTTGAACATACACACAAAAACTCACACACACAAACACTCTAGCACAAACGCACACACAGATACACACAAAACCCATTCAGACACAACACACACATATATATATATATATACACATATGCACATACACACAAAAACTCACATACACAAACGCTCTTGAACATGAACATACACACAGAACAAGTTCGCACAAACACACACAAGACATTCCCACAAACACACTCGCATGCATACACACACACACACACACTCGCATATACACACACAAAAGACATTTGAACATACACACAAAAAACTCACATACACAAACACTCTTGCATATGAACATACACACAGAACAAGTTCGCACAAACACACACAACACATTCCCACAAACACACTCGCATATACACACACAAAAGACATTTGAACATACACACAAAAAACTCACATACACAAACACTCTTGCACATGAACATACACACAGAACACATTCGCACAAACACACTGGCATACACACACACTTGCATATACAAACATGCACTCACATATACACACACACAAAAGACATTTGAACATACACACAAAAACTCACACACACAAACAATCATACGCACACACAGATACACACAATACCCATTCAGACACAACACACACACACACACACACACATATATATATATATATATATATACACACATGCACATACACACACATACTCATGCATGCAATCTTGACATACACACAAAACCGTAGGAGGTTGTGTAACGCTGGTGATGCAATAAGGGGGCGGGGCCTCACCTGTAGGAGCCGGCGATCACCTCCTGGCAGTCGATGATCATGAACTTCTCCAGAACCTGCCCGCTGAACTTCTTTCCACTCTTCGTGCAGTAGGTGTCGCCAGAGACGCTGCGCACACGCATGTTCTACACGTGCACAGAGACACACACAGTCAATCATTCCTGTCAAGACTCGTCATGAACCCGGTGGTGTTGTGTAAGAGGTGGTTTCGAGCGGACATGACAGGACGAGTCATGAAGAAGTTCTGCTCCTTCGACATGTGACCCTCGACAACAACAACACTCACCCTCAGGTGCGAGTTCTGGACGTCCAGGGCGGCGCACATGTCCACGAAGCAGTCCACGTTCTTCTCGTCCAGCAGGATGTAGATCGGAACCTTCCGCTTGTTGGACGCCTCCATCAGGTCGCACAGCAGGTCCACGTCCGTGAAGACGTCCATCACCACGGCGATGACCTGTCGGAGGTCACCATGGTCACACAGACATACTACACAGACGCCAAAATCGTTTAGCAGTTCAAGTTGACGCCAAACTATATGAATATAATCTTTTAGTTTGTTCTCCTTCACTTAAGTATGTCCTTGACTTCAACTGTTGACATATCTGTACCTTATTTAAACACTGGCATCTTGGTCGGTCGCCAACGTTAACATTCTTTTAATAAGTGAGTTACTTGTTGTGTTAGCTTGAAGGCTAATGGTTCTTGCTAACTGGCAACATAGAGTTCACTCCTTCTTCTTCATCAACAAATATTATTCTGTGTTCATGTGGAGTCGTGTTGTGTTGTGTAGTCCATTGTGTTATGTAATGACCCACAAGGAGGAAGATGACAAATGTTTGTGGGCAGTGTGGTTGTTGCACACACGCACACACACACACACACACACACACACACAAACACAAACAAACTGTTGTCTGCATCGCAGTAAATCTCAGCTCTCATGTGACCTTGATGTTGAAGTTTTCAGGAAAACACAACTTTAGGTTTGTGAACTGAAAACACCAAGGTTAAGTGGAAAGTGAGTAAGTAAGTAGGTCAAGATAACACTGAGAACAACACAGGAGTTCCAGAAAATCAAGGAAAAGCCTGAACAAATAAAAGTGTCTTTAGATTTAGTTTCTTGAATGAGTCAGAAGATCATCAAACACAGAGATCGTTCCAAAGCTTAGGAGCAACAGTCTGGAAGGATTTCTCTCCTCTGGTCCTGAAGGTCCCCATGACCTCCGACCTCCGACCTCCTCCATCTCTTCTCACCCGTGGTTTTGACCATCATCCCCTACAGCTCCACGACTCAGCGTCATCACAATTACCCTCATCTTCTTCATTATTGTCCTACTTATCTTCATCACCACCATCATCATTGTCTTACTCATCTTCACCATCATCATCTTCATCACCATCATCTTCTTCATTTTTGTCCTGCTCATCTTCACCATCGTCATCATCATTATTGTCCGACTCATCTTCCCCATCATCATCACCATCACCTTCATCATTATTGTCCTACTCATCTTCACCATCATCATCATCATCATCTTCACCATCATCATCTTCATCATCATCTTCATCACCATCTTCTTCCTTCGTTTTTTGTCCAACTCATCTTCACCATCATCATCACCATCACCTTCATCATTATTGTCCTACTCATCTTCACCATCATCATCATCTTCACCATCATCTTCCTCATTTTTGTTGTACTTATCTCCATCACAACCATCAACATTATCTTCATCACCTTCACCCTCATTATTACCACCATCATCATCATGTAATGACACGTGAACTCAAAGGTCACCATCATTATCATGATCATTATAAACACCATCGTCAGCCATGATAATAATCACGTGACATCAGTTCAGTAGATGTTGTTCATTCATGTCATCAATGTTGAATAAAACCTTGGAATAGAACCTACGACCCGTTCTTGTCAAGAGCGACCCCCATAACTGTCAGAATGAAGTTCGGTACCTTCTTGGCTTTATTGATCAGGGACCGGATCAGGTCTTTGACGTTGTGGCTCTTGTCCCTCTGGAAGTAGATCTGGGTCTCGGACGGTCCGTACCGGGACGGGGAGTCCGGCCAGCCGAGCTCCAGCATCGGCGGCTCCTCGTCCGACATGAGCGGAAAGTAAGTCCCGGAGGTGAGTTCTGAGACCGCGTCCCCGTCCCCGAAGTCCCGCTCGCCGGCTCCGTTGGCGTCGGAGTCGCAGGTCCGGGTGGCGTTGGCGGTGATGTACTGGATCTCCAGCGGGGACAGAAAGTTGAGCTCTCGCTCCTCCGCCAGGACCCGCTGGTACTCCTTCTCCCCGGACTCCAGCAGCGCGTCCGTGGCGAGTCTGGCCGCCTCGTTGTGGCTCAGCTCCAGCGACGACACCTGCCGCCACGGGTTCTTCAGCTCCTCCAGCCGGCTCGCCAGCTTCCCCAGCGGCTTCCTGCTGCTGGAGGGCCGCAGAGCCTCCGAGCTGATCATGGTGCCTCGACGGTGACCCGGGAGCGACTGGACCCGAGATCCACGGGAGTCTGGAACTAGTGCGCGCGACGCAGGTGACGTGGAAACATGATCAACAGGAAGTGGGACTGAGGGGGACCAGGGTTCGGGAGGTAATCCTGAAGGTCTTTAATCCCAATTAATCCGCGGGGTTGAGGTTCGTCTGCGACAGGTGACGGGCCTTTGGTTCCTGGTTCGGTCGGTGCGGTACTCCCCGCAGATCCCGGATCGGTATCGGCTCACCTGTTGATCCCTGGCCTCCCATTGGTCTACGGGCCTGACCCCGCCCCTGACCCCCCTCCCTCTCTCTCCCCCCCCCTCCTTATCTCTGTTGTCGAGCGACACTTGACAATAAAGTTTCAGAACTGCCACTTCCGCTATGACGCCACAGAATGTTGTGACGTCAGAGGCATCACGTTATTACACACAAAAAAAAGAAAATACAACAAACAGAAGCCATTGAACAAACCACAAAACAAATGGAAAATTAAGATCAATTATTTATTACAAGTTCAATATTAAGACAAAAAACAAACGCGTACGCTCACACGCGCTTTATTTTACGTTATTTATACTTTTTTAAAGTCTAATATAGTCTATATAAAGTCTTACAAAGTCTATATATAGAGAGACTTTGAAAATATTTTAAAATATATTTAAAGTCTCTAACTTTTGCTTTAGTTAACTAATGAACCAGCTAACTAGGGGCACAGCGTGGTGAGACCCAACTGACCCATCGGAACCGGGTCCAGTGCGTGAGGAAGCCACCAGTCGCAGTCAACATCCTCCAGAGATGAAGTCATGTGACCAAATATTTGAGCTGCATAAATCCGACCCGCCGTTTCCCGAGTCAACACGCCGGCGTCAAGTGGCCTCACCGGACCGACTGGTTATTCCGAGGAACCGACTGTGATAAGAAGCTCAACCCGCCGGAGGACGGCGCCTGTGACGTCATCACGTAGTAAGGTCACCACGGCTCAGACGTGTTTGTCGATTCATAAAAGGAAAGACAACAACACAACAAGACACAACAAGCAACACTACAAGATATGACACACAACACAACAGAGCAAGCTACAATAACACTAGAAGACAACACAATACAACAGAACAAGCATACAAAACAAGACACAACACTAAAAGCAACAACACAATAAAACAAGAAACTAAAATACAACTAAACAACACTACAATAAACAACGGTACAAGACACAACACAATAATAAAGAAAAAGCTTTTTTTTAAGCATAAAAAAACAAGACACAACACTACAATCAACAACAACACAAAAAGACACAACACTAAAATACAACTCAGCTTAACTGAACAAACAATAACAACACTAAAACACAATACAACACTAGAATACACAACACTTAAACACATAAATACAACAGAATAAGAAAAAAAACAACGCTACAAGACACAACACAATACAACAGAACAAATGACATCAACACTACAGGACACAACACAACACAACAAACCAACACTACAATAAAAAACGCTACAAGACACAACACAATACAAGAGAACAAGCATAGAAAAACAAGACACAACACTGCAATCAACAACAACACAAAAAGACACAACACTAAAACACAACTCAATTCAACTGAACAAACAATAACAACACTATAACACAATACAACACTAGATTAAACAACACTAAAACACATATAAATACAACATAATAAGAAAAAAACTACATTAAAACAAACACTAAAACAGAGAACACTAGGAAAGAATTGAAGACACAACGACACAGGGACGGACACACATCCCAACATCATGTTGACCAATGATGTCATCAGACACATGATCGAGGAAGTTTCCACGTCTGGATCCAACTGTCACATGAGGGGAAATTGTGTTGCGTCATCGAGTTGTGTGTACACTTCTGTCGAGTGTGCGCACAACACGTAACAGCGACAGACTTCATTCATTCATTTGTTGATTATTTATTTATTTTTGTTGGTTATTTATTATTTAATGTCTTAGTTAATGTCTGTTTAAGTCTTTAATTGTTAAGTATTTAATTGTTTTAAGTGTTTTATGTCTGTTGTTAAGTCCTTACACCCCAGCTCGGGCTCTGAGGTCTGTGGATCAGAATCTACTGATGGTTCCTGAACACGACTCAGGACCAGAGGAGAGAAATCTTTTCAGGCTGTTGATCCTAAGCTTTGGAACGATCTTCCTCTCTTTGCTCTTGATGGATCTACTGACTCCTTTAAGAAACATCTTAAGACGTTTCTATTTGTTCAGGCTTTTCCTTGAATTTCTGGAACTCCTGTGTTGTTCTCAGTATTATCTTGATCTTTAAAGTATGTACTTTTTTGAGTATTGTTTTGATTGTTTAAGCGCTTTGTGACCCTGGTCTGGAAAAGCGCTATATAAATAAATATTACTTACTTACTTACTTACAACCATATTCATGTTTTTCATGTGTTGCATTCTGGGTCAGCGAGAACCACAATTTCATTTATGCTGTGTGTCTTCATACATGAATGTTTGACAATGAAAACAACTTGACTTGATCCTCGTTCCATTCAATGGTTCAACTGTGTTGCGAGGGAGGAGTGAGAGGAGGACGACCTTTGTGGTGCTTTGTTCTTCTGTCTCGTGTGTAGTGACTGGAATTCTCATTTACCAAAGTGTGTACTTGTGTTACGAATGTGTAGTGTTTATACATGTGTACACGTGTATCCGTACGTTTTTTATAGGCGTGTACACGTGTGTGTGTGCACTAGTGTGTATTGTGTGTGTACATGTCCCTGTGTGCACTTGTATAAATGTTTGTGTATCGTCTATACATATGTTGACTTGTTTTTGGCGTTTGTATATTTGTGTTGTTGTTCCTGAGTGTGTCTGTACGTTTTTGTAGAATTGTTTACAAGTGTGCGTGTTATTTAAAAGCATTTGTTCATGTGTGTGATGTGTTCACGTATGCACTTGTGGTTGTGTTTGTGAGTCTGCTCTCGTCTGTGTATACGTTTGTGTGCGATTGTTAACGTGTGTAGTGTTGATAGTTACGTGTACATGTGTGTGTACGTCTGTCTTCTTGTTGGTGAGTGTGTGTGATTGTGTATACATGTACATTTTTGTTCTTTGTTCTTATTTTTATTTGTATGAATTATCGTCTGTATTACTGTGTGTTGCTAATTGGAAAAACCATTTCCCGACAGAGACCTCCTGAGGATCAATAAAGTTCATCTTCTTATGATTCTTCACATGTTTGACTCAGCACTTTGGCAGTACAAACATGGCCGTCAGGAATCCAGAGCGACGAGTCAGGACAACGTTCCTGTAGCGAAGAGTCACATGACCTTATGCCTGTTCCGACGCAGTTTGACTTGTAGATTACAATCTTGACTTTGGTCCAGGAAAGTCCGCGCCGTGATTGGCCGGCTCGGTCCGAGGAGGAGGAAGAGGTTCTGAAGGTCGTGGAACAAGACAAGTCATTGTCCATCAAACCTGACACTGAAGAAGCTGCTCAGCGGTCAAAGCAACACTGTCGTCCACACGGATACTCGTTTTAGAGCTTTTGAAACATGAAGTGAGCTGCAACGGACAGCAGGGGGCAGCAGAGCTGAACTCAACCGTTCTCGACACTTGGTAAACCACTCAAGATGACAGACAACATAGATGGACAAAACTTTATTACCATTTAAAAGCATTAAAAATACTTTAAAACAAAACATATAGATGAAAAATATAAACGTGGAAAAAAAAAGTCTGCCCCCATCCTTTCATTATTTGAATTAAAAGATTAAAAAAAAAAAGTGTTTTTGCAATTTTCTTTTCATTGAAGTAACTTTATTGTTAAAGATATTTGTTAAGTTAAAGCAATTGATGTTATAGCGACCTCATGTGGATGTTTGTGTCACTGCTATAACTCTTGGTCCGAGTTATTGGAACATCGTGACGTCATCTTGTTGATTCTCGACCTGAGGAGCGCTTGGATGAAGACACCAAAACAGGAAGTGACATCGTTGTGACAGATGACAAACACGAACAGTCCGAGTCAACTGTGGCATCGTTGCCATGACAACATCACCGCGATAGAAGAAGTCACCATCTGACCTCTGGAGTCGGGTCTGACCTCAGTAACAACAACGAAGCCGTCGTCTCGTCCACAATACTTTATTACTTCAAAAACAGCAAGAAACCACTTCCAGCAGGAAACATAAATATGCTGCAGGGGGCGCTCACACTGCCTTTTAAAATTAGAAAAAAATAACTTTATTTACGTACAGAGACAGGAGGTCGGACACTCCGACAGGAAGAGGCAGCAGAAGAGAGGAAGTGAGGTCACAGTCCTGTGTCGTTGTACGTGGGTGTCGACACCTTAAGGATGCTCTGAGCGTTTTCCTCCAGCAGGGGGCGCCACTTGACCTCACCGGTCAGCAGCAGGTCCTCGCCTTCCAGCGCATCGATGAACTGCATCTGCAGAGGTCAGAGGGTCACGAACGAGTCGGCATTAAATCATCAAGTCACTGTGACCTGTTCTGACCCGAGTCTCTCTGGCCTCAGACCAGGTTTAACTGCTGAACCAACACTGATGCACCTGAAGAGATGTGACGCAGGTCGACTGTTGAAGTGTGAAGCTATGAGTGTGTTCATGTGCGTGTGTGTGCAGATTGTGTTCATTTGCGTGCGTGTGTGTGCAGATTGTGTTCATGTGCGTGCAGATTATGTTCATGTGCGTGTGCAGATTGTGTGATTGTTGGGTGATTGTGTGTGTGCAGATTGTGTTCATGTGCGTGTGTGCGGATAGTGTTCATGTGCCAATTGTGTTCATGTGCGCGTTTGTTGAAAGCAAGCATGCGTGTTAAAGGTGTGCTTTTGTGTACGTCTGTGAGCGTGTGTGCACCTGTACATATGTGTGTGTGTGCCTATGCATGTACACACGTGCCCCTGTGCATACACACTTGTGTGAGCCTGTGCATGCACACGTGTGTGTATGCGTGCACCTGTACACGTGTGTATGTATTTGCACACACTCGGACGCGAGTACGTGTGTGCGTGGATTGTTGATTAAAAGTCTTTCATTAAGATGTCGTGTGACTGATGTAAACACGGTTTGAGCAGGAGTTCAGACGCACACATGGAAGTGTTAGAGTTTGTGTTGAAACAGGTGAAGCCACAAACCACAGACTCACTCGGCTGGTTTCGTTCTTCACACCTTCACAGGTGAGAAGACTTCCTGCTGCCGAGGAACTAACTTGTCAAAGCAGCCGATTAATGAAGGCTCCTCACTGGAGTTCTGGACTTTTAACACATATGGACCAGAACCTCGAGGTTCAACGTGTCACACTTCAAGATCAAAGTGCGTCACATGACCCACCTGTTTGCGAACGTACTGGACCATGAGCTCCAGCTGCTGCGGGTCGGAACACTGGCAGTTGAACAGGTTCCTCCACAGGGCGGCGGCGAGGACGCAGTCGTCGGACAAGATTCCCTGAAGACGACAAACAGTCAAGTACAGTCGACCTCTGACCTCTGAGTTGTCACTCACCTCATCGTATCCGAAGATGGCTGCGTAGAAAGTCTCCGTCATGGCCTTCAGCGCCTCCTTCCGGTGGACGGCGTCGATCTGCGGGAGAAACATTCAGTTAACAACGACCTTTGAAGACTTTGAGGACGTCGCGTGACCTTCACTGCAGCAGCTCCATTTACTCAGAAGCGTTCGTTTGGTTTGTAGATCAGAACATCTGACATTCATCAAAGTAGAAATAAGTAAATAGTGATGAAGGAGCTTAAGCTCATGATGAGTCACGTGACACATGAAGAAGTCGACATGTTAATGTTGTTGCAACATTTGAAGAAAAGCCGTTCAACGAGGTTCATAACATTTAAATATGTTTGAATATTTAAAAAACGTGTGTTTATGTAAAGATCACATTTGGTTATTTTTCATAGTTAAATTCAATATTTTTTTACTTGAATAGTTTCAAGTCCTTTTAAAAATATTAATTGAATATTCTAATTCTAATCCTAATCATTTAAATTCCATTTGCAACCAATGGTAGTTTTACAGTTTGGAGTAAGTTTAAAGGTTAGATCGAACGGCTCAGTGCTCGATTGGATTGGTCTGGTAAGACGGCACCACTATAGCAACATGTTGAATTTAAAAGATTTATTTTTGAGTTATAATAGCAACTTAACCATGTCTAAAACATTTTTATTATAAATATTCAACTAAATAAACAAATTTAAGGTTTATATTGGGTTCAGTTAATCGCAGTAAAACCACTTTGACTAGTGAGTTCTTCAGACACGGATCGCTCACCCCCATGATCTTGCTGCGCTGCTCCACGTCCTCCCACATGGAGTGAACCACGTAACGACACATGTACTTCCCTGCTCGTCCTTCCTGCCGCATCCTCACCAGACACATCCTGTCGGACACAAGTCAGCGAGTCACTTCAGGTCAGGAGTCTTTTAGTACGAACGTCTTCGACAAATTTGATTTGATATTTAGTCGTTTATTGTTTGATGGATTCATGTTTCACTCTGAAAAATCAAATTCAATTTTATCCAAATTTTACCTTATCTAGAAATATGTTCAATCCTAACTCTATAATCAAAGCTATAAAAATGAAAACATGTGACGATTTTTATTCCTCAATCAGCTGGCGTTAAAAATGGAGTCCCTTGCTCCGCCTGCACTCATGGATGAACATCATGCTCATGTTTGTGCGACTCACCAGACGTGCAGTTGTGCGACAAGAAACCAGGAGTTGAGTGTGTCTGGAAGTTTACACTCTGGAAAAAGAACAACAAGAGTCAGTGCCTACACGTTAGGGTTGGGGGGGGGGGGGGCGCCTGTGAGTCTTACGGTCAAATAACTCTTCGTAGTTGACTCTCTCCACGCAGCAGGTGTACATCCGCAGAGCTGCGATCTTTATCTTCTGTTGGAGGAAACAAGGTCGTTATTAGATTAGAAAAGACTATTAATTTGGTGAGTCACAGAAGTTGAGGGGGTCCCGGAGGGGGGTCGCGCAGGAGAACCCGGAGGGGGTCGCGCAGGAGAACCCGGAGGGGGTCGCGCAGGAGAACCCGGAGGGGGTCGCGCAGGAGAACCCGGAGGGGGTCGCGCAGGAGAACCCGGAGGGGGTCGCGCAGGAGAACCCGGAGGGGGTCGCGCAGGAGACGCGGATAAGTCAGAGTCTCACCCATTTGTTGTACTTGAGGGGCCCAGTGAAGCCCATGGCCTCGATGATTTTGGTGAACGCTCCAACCTCTTCAGCCGAGTGAACCTGCGTCTCTTTGACATTGTTAAGCTGAGAGACACAAACACACACGTTGAGGTCATACATTGCATGTACTTTGGTCGCAGTGCGAGTCCGAGAGTGTGTACCTGTGCTGTGACGTGCAGAGAGCGACGTGGAGCCTTCAACACTGACGAGCTTCTGTCGAGCAGAAGTCTGGGCAGACGAGTTTCTGAGTTCAACACCTGCAGACAAACGGCTTCAGTCCATCTAACAGCCCTGGATAACGTCTATGAGTGATGAGAGGAAACTACATTCACAGAACAAGTGAAGCTGAGCTGCTCACGTGACTGCAGGTGACACGAGTTAAGGTTTTACGAGTCAAGAGCAGCTCAGTTTTGATGCTAAGCTAACAAGCTAACGAGCTACCTGCCGGCCAGCTGCTCCGGCCGTGGTCGCGAGGACGATGCTCCGGAGGCCTGACTGCAGCGACCGCCGGTACATGATTGCCAACGTCACCGGGGGTCCTGGAAGGTCCTGGCGGAACACCGGGTCCTGGCGGTACCCTGGGTCAGTCGGCGTCTCTGACACGAAACCACAGTAGTTTGATAATAACAACTTCCGTTTGAGCAATGTCACCGGATACAGTCCGTCTCATATGAGTGCACGTGCGGAAACAACACTGTCGTAGGTTCCGCTTGAAGATATCTGCATATTTTTTTTATATATATATAAATCTTGACGTTCTTTTACTTTTTCAGTGAGACAAGTTGTCGTCTGTGTTTTCGTGAGAGTGTGGGCGCCTATTGAAAAAAAATATGTTTTTTTCGGTGATTTGGCATATTGAGCAAATATTTATAAAATGTGTCACCAAAGCCATACATCTCAGCTTTAATTTTAACATTAGGTTTATATTTAACATGTACATTTTGAATGACTATTAAAAACTATATTAAAAATGTATATATTGATATATGGTTTTGGTTTCACGTTTTTAAATGTTAGAAGTAATGATTACATATTTGAAAACATTGCTTTATAGTGCTGCTGAATCAGCAAATAACATACTTTGTTAAAAAAATAACTTAGTTCATAACATTCCATGCCCCATATTAGAGTCTCTCTGTGTGTGTGTGTGTGTGTCAATAAAAAGTGATACATGGCGGCACAGAGGAAACGTTTGCTCGCTCCTGTGAGTTTCCTGCTATAACAGCAGACATAAATAACGACATCCTGCCCTAACCCTGCGCGTGTGTGTGTGTAAGAGAGAGAAAGTGCAAAGCAAGCAGAGGTGGAGGATGTATTTATACACTCTCATGTAAACACCGACCCTCACGTAAAGAGTGAGGGGTGTGGGGGCAGTGAACGCCTCGCAGGCGGGTGAAGTTCATTAAAACTTCTTTCATCCCAATGTTTTGAATCCAGATTACACATGAAAAGTGACGACAATGTTTGTGGATGACAACACAAATATCTTTGGGTCAACAAAACATAATTTCATCAGTGTCAGTCACGACATCATTCCTGCTCCAGTGAAGAACAGAGAAACTTCAAAGGCGACTTGTGGAAAACTCTGGAGTAGTTGATGTTTTCACGGAGCGACCTGACATCAGAAGGCGGCAGCTGCAGGTTAGATCATGAGTTTGTTCAGCAGCTCGGTGCTGAAGAGGTGTGAGCACCAGGTCAGGTGTTGTTTCAGCCGCTGCAGCAGGAGAGCCGACACTGTTGTGTACTCCACACACACTTGGAAACACAACCTTCTGTGGCTGTTCTCCTCGGCCCGGTGTGTCCCGTGGTCTCCTCCCTGCTTCGAAGCTGTAACTTGTGCTGAACCAGGTCAGAATTAGACCGAAGGTAGACCTGAGAGAACATGAGAGGCTCCCTGGAGAGCGGGTCACATGACCAGGCTCAGAAGAGAGAGGGCCTTGTTGGACTTTATGGCTGCTGGCCCGGTGAGGACCCCAAGGAAGCGAAGTCGTGATGTCACTACCTGTGCTGAGAGAGCTGCAGACTTTGTATTTACAGTCGAGCCGTTGAAACAGAATCAGAGAAGAACAACAAACTCACTGAGAACTTCGCACCTGAACTCGCTCCGTACTCTAATCGTCTGTGTTTCAGTCTCGTTCGATTGATTCCAGACCCCATGACCCTCATAATCTCAAGTGAAGCTGCAGGAAGTGAACTTCTGTGGTTCTGGACCCACCTATGGAACAATTGTTCACATCCTGGTTCACACAAATTCACACTCTTTATATAGTATTTGAAATTTAAGATCAACTTGACATTCAACCAAAATGGAAAAAAACCTCAATGAAAGGAAAATTTTAAACAAATGTTTATTTTAATATTCTCCTTGCCTGTTAACGCTTTTTCAAATATTTTGAGATTTGAAACTAACAATACATCATACTTATCATTTGTTCACATTTTTAGGCCTTTAAACATTTCATTTAAGACATTTTAAAGCCAAGGAAGCCCTTTTTTTAGATTAATTAAATTCCTTTTTTAAAGGATCCTCAGGGAACCTGTCTTTGTGTCAGTTGTGTCTGCATGTTTGTGTTGCTAATTGTTGTGTCGCCTTGTCGTTACCAGCCTCCTTGTGTATCTGTAGGTGTTTTTCTCACACACACGACCATTTGAAGTCTTGAGGTTTCTTCTTCGCTGCCAGCGTGTGTGTGACTAAATATAATAACATACCAGGCAGAGGAAGTGACACGCCTCCAACGCCAGGATGTTTAAAGAAACGCCAGAATCAGAATAGAGCAGAAAATTACACGTGAAGGTTTCAACAAAAACACTGACATGAGAGGGACACCGACAGTTCTACAACGTTTCAGAACAACGTTAAAAAAGCTGTGTCAGCGTAACAAGGTCAGATAAGCTTTGTCGCCGTAATGTCGGTCTAACAACGCCACCGTAAAGAGATCAGCGTAACAATTTCAGCGTAACAGTTTCAGCGTAACAGTTTCAGCATAATAATGTCAACGTAGCATGTCAGCGTTACAACAACAGTATAACAATGTAAACGTAGCATGTCAGCGTAACAACAACAGTATTACAATGTCGGCCTAAAAATGTCAGCCTGACAATGTCAGCATAACAATGTTAGCATAACAATGTTAGCATAACAACATCAGCGTAACAATGTCAGCGTATCAATGTAAGCATAACAATGTTAGTATAATATTGTCAGCGTAAAAATGTCAGCCTAACAATGTCAGTCTTACAGCGTCAGCATCTCAATGTCAGCGTAATAATGTCAGAATAACAATGTTAGCATAACAATGTCAGCGTTACAACGTCAGCATAAGAATGTTAGCATAATAACGTCGGCGTAACCATGTCAGCCTTACAATGTCAGCGTAACAATGTTAGCATAACAATGTTAGCATAACAACATCAGCGTAACAATGTCAGCGTATCAATGTAAGCATAACAATGTTAGCATAATAACGTCAGCGTAAAAATGTCAGCCTAACAATGTCAGTCTTACAGCGTCAGCGTCTCAATGTCAGCGTAATAATGTCAGAATAACAATGTTAGCATAACAATGTCAGCGTTACAACGTCAGCATAACAATGTTAGCATAACAAGGTCAGCGTAACAATGTCAGTCTTACAATGTCAGCATAACAATGTTAGCATAACAATGTCAGCATAACAATGTTAGCATAACAATGTTAGCATAACAACGTCAGCATCTCAATGTCAGCGTAATAATGTCAGTATAACTGGATTACAACGTTAGATGAGCTTTGTTAGCATAAAATCGGATTAACGATTTCAGTGTAACAATGTCAGCATAACAATGTTAGCATAACAATGCTAGCATAACAACGTCAGCATCTCAATGTCAGCGTAATAATGTCAGTATAACTGGATTACAATGTTAGATGAGCTTTGTTAGCATAAAATCGGATTAAAGATTTCAGTGTAACACTGTCAGTGTAACAATGACAGCATAACAAGGTCAGCATAATAATGTCAGCATCACGTCAGTGTTACAATGACAGCGTAACGACAATAGCGTAACAATTTCAGGGTATAAATGTCAGCATAACAACTTCAGCGCAACAACAACCTCGTAACCTCGTAACGTCAACACAATAATGTCATGGTAACAACATCAGATTAGCTTAGTCAGCATATCAGTATGAAAACGTCAACGTAGTGATAACAAGGTTGTTGGAAAGATGAAAGAGAGTGTGTGGGTCTGGTGTCGGTCGAGGGTCCATGTGAGTCAATGAAACCTCTTCTGACTGTCCCACACCCCATAATATTTGAAGGCCACCCTGCCGAGGTGTTTATTTGGATCTTCACGCGGCTTGGCGGCGTTCAGCAGCTCGACTCAGTGCAGGAAGTAAGAGAGAAACAAATATTCACTTCTGTTTGATTTATTTTCAGCCAACAAGCTCCTCACTGGGGTCAAAGGTGATGGAAAAAAACAACAACACAAATGAAGGAAAGTAATGAAATGAAAGACTGAGACAAAACAGAACAACAGTTGAAATCATGACAAGACATAATTCGATCATCCTTTGTTTCCCTCATAAACAAACAAACCTCCATGTTTCTCATTTGTGATTTTATAAGTAATAAAGTACTGGTTCTCTGAGGTCCTGGTTCACTGGGACCGTACACAGCACGAACCTGGACCGGGTCCTGCAGTCTGAACCGGGCCACCTGGGAGAGCGCCACCCTCCTGGGCCCAGTCCGCACACGCTCCGGCGACTTTTCCAGAATGTGGCTAAACGGTGTAATGGAGCCGACTATTAAAGTGGAGGTCTGTGTGAGCGGCCCGGTCCATCTGGTTCTGATTACAGCAGCGTGGAACACAATAGACCTCTTCAGCCGGTTCCTGATCCTGTTCTCTTGGACCGGACCCGACATTTTGCCACAATTCCTGACCGCAAACAGCGTACGAGGAAACTCAAAACCTGTAAACAAGAATGTTTCTGCTTTAGAGATTTCTGGGACCAATCGGGCCGATGGCAGAACCGGGCCCAGTAATGTGATTATAGCAGCGGTGCCGCCAACAATATGGAGCCCATAAGTGAGAAGTCTTGTGATTGGACCACAGGCTTGACCACATTCCTAATCTTTGGACTCCTTCTGGGAAGTTCTAAGCGGGACCATGGAACCGTCCCGGGCCTGAACCACGTTTAATCTTGAACTGATGAGTGTGTGAGTGACATGCATTTGTCCTTTTAGTACATTTTTGGACGAGGAATCAGGAACTTTGGAAACAACTCTTGTAAACGACAAGATGAATTGTCTGACATGGAAGAATATCAGTGTCATCAGAATATCGAATGGTTGAATTTAACATTTCAACATTTAATTTTTTATTAGATGTTGTCGTTTTTCAACCCTTGTGTTGCCTCTGGGTCAAGGTGACCCGGTGGCCCGGAACAAACTAAAGGGATAACACAAGAGTTAAGCATTTTATTATTAATTCAAATAATTTAATTAATTATTTTTTTTACACAAAGAGTTTGATATTCTGATTCCAACGATTAAAAAACAAAAATTCTCTAAACAATATATTTTAATTCGTAGCCCATTAAATTCAATATAAAAATGTTAGTATAATAGTGACGCCATGATTGGCCGAAAGTTAGTAGCTTGGTAATCTTATACTACTGTCTGGTTCAATATTTTACATTTTTATATTGAATTTAAGGCTACAAATTAAATAATATAGAATTCAGATCTATTTTAATTATTATTATTGGAATAACACCTCTATGTATAAAAAACAATCAGTCATGGTGGCCCTATTAAACCACCATTTTATTTTAAATTTAAAAGGCTATTAATTACAGGAATTCAACTGTGAAAGTCTATGTGAAATTTTCTTTTTTTTTTAATTCACTTAAAAAAAACACCTTTCAACCTTCAACCATTTAACATTCTGACGGAACTGATATACTTCCTGACATTATCTCTGGAGGTAACCAATCAGGCGAGTTCGTGTCTGCTCTCTAGGGACACCTGGTGGTGCTGTGGTTACTTGCAGCCGCAACCTTCCACCACCATGTCCTCGTACTGCTTGTAGACGACGTTGTTGGCCGAGTCTATGTAGAGGATGCTGATGGGGCTGAGTCTGGTGGGCACGCAGCAGGTGGGCGGCGCCGCCTCGGGGTCCATGGAGCTGAGGAGGGTCTGGATGATGGCGTGGTTGGTGGGCTCCAGGTGCGAGCGGATGGGGAAGTCGCAGACGCCCCTGCAGTGGAAGGCGTCGTACTCCAGCGGAGCGATGATCCAGTCGTCCCAGCCCATCTCTTTGAAGTTGACATGGAGCCGGTGCCGGTGGCAGCGTGGGCCCACCTTCTGCTGCAGGGCTGGAAACGACGGCTTCTTTGCGGGCCGGGCCGCCGGCGCCCGCCGAATTCTGCGCTGAGTGAACAAGTACTGGACGACTGTCTGGTTGTCGTGGCCTGAGCGGGCCTTGATCTGGTTGTAGAACAGTTCACGCTTCTTACTTCTCCCAAACACCAGGAGGAACGCCTTCTCTTTGTTGGTCCTGCCGGGCCGGGCCAGGCCCAGAATCCTCAGATCCACCGGCCGACCCGTCCTGCACTCCAGCGCCTCCAGTTCCAAACACAACAGCCGGTTCTGCTGAAGCTTGGAACCCTTTAAGAAGGTCCAGGTGTCGAACACCTGCCAGCCACCGACTTCCTCGTCCCCCAGAATCCTTGTCTGGACCAGAACCGACTTCTTTGGGCCTGGACTGCAGCTGACCAGCTTCAGACAGCAGCTGCCGCCAGACGAGACGTGATGGGTCCACTTCCTGAGCACCCGGAGTTCTGACCCGAAAAGCCCATCAGAATCCAAAGAGCTGATGTTGAAGAGGAACCGCTGACGACGGAGCAGAGACCCAGACCCATCTACACACACAAAGTCACACACAACACACACAGAGAAACACACATAGGCAAACAAACACACAGAAATGACATACAAATTGAATAACACAGACATAAACGCAAAGGCACACACACACAAAGACACACACATAGACACAAAAAAAACACACACACAGAAAGACACGCCAAGGCACAGAGAAGGCACACACAGAGAAACACACATAGGCACACACACACAGAAAGACACACACACACATGCCCCACACGCACAGAAGAAAACACACAAACAAACAGGCACACACAAACAGAGACACACGTTGAAAAACACAGACATAAACGCACAGGAATACACACACATAAATACACACACAGAGACACACACACACACAGAAAAGGAAAAAAGGTCAGTTGACCAGCAAACAAATATTCAATGACTTTGTTGTGTGTGTGTGTGTGAGTGTGTGTCAGTCCACGTAGCTTGTGACAGTTTGTTTTGATCTTGATATGATTTAAATTGTTCAAATCTCAGTCAATGTTCCTTTAAACTTGATCTTTACTCAATCAAAACAGCTTTTTCCCCACACAGTACCTTCCATCGACTCTTTCTCACATTTATTCTTCTTTCACCTTTAAAATATATATATACTGGTGTTTAAAAAAGTTCAAAAGCCAGCATTTAATTTCCGTCTCAAGAGAGAAAACATTTATAGAAACCACAATTTCAACTTGTGTGTCACATTTTCCATCATCCGGGAACCGAAGCAGTAACTATGATTATTTAAACTACATTTTCTAATTCATTGGACTTTGAAAAAGGAACATAAGGCGATCATTCTTACTTGATGAAGTGATTCATCTGGAAATAAAATAGTTCAATCGAATTGTATTGATAAAGAAAACATGCTTTGTAATCGTTACCAGGACAGTTGAGGAAAAGAAACAGATGAGGATAAATGCAACCACCTTTGTTACCTCCCCCGAGGAGATCATACTAATTATATTATATTATTGAGATGAATGTTAGAAAAATCTAATATTTCTAAAGAAATATTGATCATGAAAAAGGGACGAATGATTGGATGATGCTGGGGTCCTGGATGATCATCTGGATCTATGAAGAATTTGAAGAATTTGTGGCAAAGTGGTTCAGGAAGATCTGTGGGTTTTTTTCTGGCTCGCCGTGTGTTGTGCAAGCGAGTCAATAGAAATACTGACAACCTGATGAAACTCTTACCATCAACAAAATAAATAAATTTAAAAAATCATTTTTTAAATTCTTAAGATTTTTTTTTTACGTGTGTGTCGCGTGTGTGTGTGTGTCCGTGTATGTGTGTGTCCGTGTGTGTGTGTGTGTGTGTGTGTGTGTGTGTGTGTGTGTGTGTGTGTGTGTGTGTGTGTGTCTCACCTTGACCTCGGTCCACGAAGCTGGTGACGGTGTTTGCCAGGACGCTTCTGTTGACGTCACCCGCGGACAGTGACCAGTAAAGGGACAACATGTAGTCGTGGGGTGTCACCAGTTGGGGTCGCTGTCTCTGCGTCTGCACGCTGGACATCCGAAGTGGTATCAGGTCCGAACTTCTCTGCGGATGCTGACCCGCCCGGGGTCGAACCGAGGACCATCCATCGCCGGTCACAGCTCTCCCTGCAGCCGGTACTCTTGCTCTGGTCTCTGGAAGTCTCCCCGCCGCTCCTGCAGGTCCAGTCGCGAAGGTGTGGACGACTCCCGTCCGGTTCCGAACGCGTCCCGCCTCCCCACGGAACCAGCCTGTGCTCCAGTCCCGCAGGTCCGCGCTAATGCGCGTGATCCGGATCGGACTCGCCGGCATCCTCGAAGTGAGCGGGGTTTTTCTCAGCACCGGTACTCGCCGAACCGCCTGGACCTGCCGCTGGTTCTGGGTGTGCGTCGCTCTGGGTTGAGCCAGCAGACCTGAGACCGGGTCCAGGAAGGTCCAGCTGGCCAGGAGGAGACAAAGACGCGCCACAAGTTTCATTCTAGAGGTTCTGATGGGACATGCTTCCAACAGCTCCAGAACCGAGCACAGAAAATATCTGATGGACACAGAAACTGATCTTCACCAGATCCGACCAGGTTCGGGGTGTGTGCACCATGGTGCCGCTCAGTCCAGTTGAAAGTGCGGCGGTTCTGGTCGGACTGTCTTTAAAATCTCGGCACCGCCTCTCGCACGTCCTCCACACTTGAAATGGGTCCAGAGAAAACATTTAACTCGGCGCAGGTGCTCTCAGAGTCCAGCAGACCCGGGCCGGGCCAAGAGTTCTAATTAGTGTGACGTCATTGCCTGTAGAATCTCACCTTTCTCTGCGCGTCCAAAGAAAACAGAACCTCCCCGGTCCAACAAATATGTGTATAAGTCATCACCATCATCTGAGCCATCATCATCTTCATTACCATCATGAGCGTCATCATGAGCTTCATCATCTTCTTCTTCTCCATCATCATCATCATCATCAGAAACTTTTATTGCCAGTGTTCATTAGTTCAGTAGAAGATCGGTACCATCAGAATCTAATTGGATTCAACATTTTTAATGTAAATTTTGAATTTGATAGAAATATTGTATTCATTTTTTTTGTATGTAAAAATGTTGTTGTTTTTTGGTTTATAATTGGATTTAAAAAGGATATTCTTCTAAATGAATGATTAAAAAAAAAACATTTTAATGATTTTACACATTTTGATATTCTGACCCCAATAATTAATTAATAATTTTTAAAAAACTACCATTTATGTAATTTTTAATAAACTGAACTGAACTATTAAATTCTATTTAAAAATGTTGATATAATAGCACCATCTGACCAGACTAATCCAATCGAGCACTGAGCCACTATATCTTACTTTTAAATTCGCAACAAACAATCTTAGCGTTGCTTTAGAATCTTCCATGATGAATTGACTCGCTCAGTACTCTATTGTTTTTGTCTGATGGCATCAATATACCACCATTTTATATTGAATTTAAAAGGCTACAGATAAAAAGTATTGGACTCAGCAAACAAATGATTGAAAATAAAGATTTTTTTTATCAGATTATTGTAAACAGATTCACCCGTTCATTATACAAATGATTGAATTTGATTATCGAATAAAAGTGACTAAACATTTCAATATAGACATTTGGGAATTCAATCGTTTAAAAAAATGCTTAAACAGTTAAAAATAATCAATGTTTTATTAAGCATTAAATTAAATCATTCGATATTTTGAAGACACTTCTATACCTCCATAGAACACTGGTATTACTTCCTGCTATAGTAAGTAAGTAAGTATTTTTTATTTGTATAGCGCTTTTCCAGACCAGGGTCACAAAGTGCTTAAACAATCAAAACAATATTCAATAAAGTAGAACACAAACCGGTAGAAAAAGTAAACTTATTTAAACCAGCAGATGGCGCTGTCCCTCCTTCAGTCACGTGGGACTAAAGCGGACTTCGATTCCTTCCCAGAAAGGTCAGAGGCACAGAAACAGACGAATGATCGCTGCAGAGGTCAGAGGTCATGTGATCCGAGCTGCCCCTTTAACAAATGTGACACAAGTGATCCAAAGTCTTCCTGAAGTAAGTGTGTGCACAAAAAAATCTAGTAGAAGAACTCACATTTCCCCGATCCTTAAAACTCTTCACTGACTTCCAGTTTCTTTCAGGATCAACTTTAAAATTATTCATGGTCAAATTCCACTTTACATACGTGATCTGATCCAGCTTTACACCCCAGCTCGGGCTCTGAGGTCTGTGGATCAGAATCTACTGATGGTTCCTGAACACGCTTCAGGACCAGAGGAGAGAAATCCTTCCAGGCAAGCTTTGGAACGATCTTCCTCCGTGTTTGACGAAGCATTTTTTTTAGCCGTATATTGTTTTAGTTTGTTGAAGTACCTCGTGACCCTGGTCTAGAAACATCTTTACAAATAACCTGTACTTATGTTCATTAAATTATGAATTTAATTTCACCTTATTACAGTCAAGTCCGTTTGTGCCTATAGGGGGCGCAAAACTACTCCCAAACTTTTCTTCTTCTCCAGTTGAGTTAACAAACTTAACTTTTCTCCAGACAAAAGAAACAAAGTTGGTTTAACAAATATCTTGACGGGTCCTGGACTTGAACCCAAGACCTTTATCAGATATGCTAGTGAGCACGGATGTTAGCAGTGGAGCTGCTAGCTTAGCCTTCCAAGGTTGTGTCAGTGCAGAAGATCAGAAACTGTACTCGTGTGAATTTAAAAAAAAACTTTATTTCAACAACAGCACCTGCTTAAACCAAGACTGTTTCACACATTTGAGACCAAAGCAGCAGAACCCTCTTGCGACTTTGAGCCACACTCGTCTCTTTCTACAGTGAAGAGAAAACCTTAATATAAAAACAACTAACGGATAAAAAAAACTCAACTATTTTTTTTTTAGAATCTTAAACTATTGTGTAGAAAAATGTTCACATGTACAATGGCGCCACCTGAAGTAAGGCAATAAAATTACTGGACAGTTAAGTTACTAAAAAAAAAAAAAAAGAAAGTGAAGCAGGTTAGTTTCTGTTGTATAAAAACTTTACAAACTATTTGGCATTTAAATATTTGGTAGCTGGTCATCAGCGGCACAAAGCGCCAAGTACCATGAAATATTTTCCAGTTTCACATCTAAACATTATTTACACACTTGAGGCAGCGTCAGCTAACGACGCTGCCGCCAAAGAAATGTGGCCAACAAACATGGTGCATCATGGGAAGCTCGTCGACCCGGATTACAGTTGTGTAGCTTATCAACAAAACCATTCAAAAGTGTTGTGAATAAACATCTGAGTTAGTGTTTCTCTGAGATAAAAAAATAAATCTAGCACAAAGTCGCATTAGTGCGCACGCCGGCACTCGTACCGTACACGTCTCGCCTCCAGGGGGCGGAACAGTCGATCCGTTTTAGACCAGACGGAGTCGACGCGTTGAGCTGAGCTACGAGGCTAACGCTACCTAGTTTGAAATCAAATGGAGCAGCAGAAACCGGCGAGTTAAACGCCAAGGAAACAGTTATGTTGAAGTTCTCGGATCAAACCAAGAGATCAAACTCTGAAATGTGGCGACGTTGTTTGACGCCGTGAACTAAGCGACTCACGTCTTTGTGAAGCGCTCTGACACGACCGCGAGAAAACAACGTGGGAAGGTTATCGACAGCTGTCAGCGTTCCGAGGCTCGGCGGTTGAAATGTTTGTCTTACATTAAAAAAAAAAACATTTGAAAGAAATAAATAAACGTCCTTGCTCTCGCATAGTTTCCCGTTTGATGGACTCTGATTGGTCCAGAGAGCACAGAGAGTGTCGAAGCAGGAAGTGGGTGATGAGGATGAGGAAGATGAGGAGCACGGAGAGTCGATCTAGGCGTAGATCTCGGCGGTGGGAGCTTTGGTGTAGATGGGCTTCCTGCCGAGGTCGTAGCTGCCCTCGTCCTTCTTCTTCATGCGGTGGACGAGCAGCAGCACCAGCAGCACCGCCAGCAGCAGACAGAGGGCGCCACCTACCACCATGGCTGCAAAACCAAAACCAGGTCAGACACCTTGTTCCCGTGTCAGGATGAGGGACAACAGTTGGGAGAACGTACCTGCCAGGACCTCCGTCTTGTTGAGGATGCTCTCCTCGGACGTGTGCGCCATCAGCACGTTGGACGTCAGCTCGTCGCTCGGCTCGCTCTCCTGGAGCGGGATCTCGTTGCGCTCACGGACGATGTCGATCTCGTTGATCGTCGGCTTCGGGGGGCGCTGGATTTCCGGAATTCTGTTGTCGTTGACGTGCGTCTGCAAGGAAACGACGAGTTAAGAAAGTGTTACGGAAAGACGGCGGACTCGCGGGTGCTCACCGGAGAGGAAGGCTGCGACTTCTGCACCGGAGTCTCGCTCGGTTCCGCGTCGCCCGACCCGGAGAACTCGTCCTCGTCGTCGTAAAGCGTGTCGTAGTCGTCGTCGTCGTCCGTGAAGCCGAAGTCTCCCGACGACTCCACGCCTCCTTGGTTCGCCATTTTCGCGACGCCCTGCGTGGACTTCATGGGCATCCAGGTCTCCATCTCCCGGACCTGCTGAGACCAGGAGGTCATGGTAAGACGGAGAACAGGCGAGCAACGCAAAAGTCAAAACTATGATCTATTTAGCATTTAAAATGTTGAAACCTTAAAAATGATAACAATTTAAAATGTTTTTTTTTAATGATTTAATTTATACAGAGTTTGATTATAAATAATGTTTCCGATTTCAATATTTAATTCTTAACTTTTCAAAACGTTGGTATAATGGTGCCATCAGACAATATGAAAACTTGAACGAACTTTCAGCCCATCATGCGATTTGCAGGCGTGGTCACATGATCGCCTGCTTGTCGTATGATTGGCTGAAAGTAATTTTGGTATGGTGTGGTGGCACCGTTATACCACACTTTAAAATTAAATTTTAAAGGTTACAAATTAAAAAATATATATAAAAAGGAATAGTTTTAAATAAAAATATTAAACTGTTTAAATCATTTAATGAATTTATCAAAAAGAGAATTGTTCATCAGAAAACCCGTCGGCTCAAGGCAGCTCTATCCACTTCCTGTTGCTGCGTGGGGTCATGTGACCTCGCTACCACCGAGGGTGGGAGGGGAGGTGGGTGTTCCCAACATTCCCGCTTGGTTTCCCAGCAGCAAGGGGGTCAAAGTTCAGTCCAGTGGATGTCACCAAATTGACCTTTTGATCTGTGAGGTCATGTGACCCCAAGAAGTTTGCATGATCTCACCAGAACGAAGATCCCTCATGAAGGTAGTCGTGACTTCAAGATCAGTTTGTGTGTGAGTGGAGGAAATCAGAGCGACTGTGGACTTGTGTCCTCACTTCTATTCAGGCCCTTTCATGAGGTGAAGGATTCAAATCAGCCTGCAGGAGGGACACGACCCCCCCACCACCACCACAGACATTCCAGAGCCCAATGGGATTTTATAGATGAGCGAACATCAGCGGCGCTCGCTTTATTATGTCCAAGTGATGCGTGCACACACACACACACGCGCACGACTGAACTTCCTCCATCCAAGAAACATTCCCGTCATTCCGCCGAGATGCTGAAAGAAGTCCTGGAAGGCCTTTGTAAAGACTGGAGGCGCAACAGTCCTGGCCTCGGGACCAGAGACGAACCAGACTTGACTGAATCAATGCAGTGGCTCATGAGTCATTTCACTGATTCGTCATCGCAAAAACGGATGACTCGCTGCGTTGGCCTCAAGTGACTCACAACAACAACAACACATCTTTACATCCCGAGTCGAGTGTGTCGAGTCAAACCAGCACCCCAGAACCTCCCAACTATCAAGGCGTTCAGGCCAAACCAAAAAAGAACCTCAGTGTCTCCATCTGGACCCCAATCTCGTGGGACCAAAACCCCCATATCGGTAAAGTTGCGTCTCTACGTGGGTCAGACTCTGGACGTGTGCGGTGGAGGCGTGTCCTGCAAAGAGGACCACTTGAAAAAAGACTGACCCCCTCAAGTGAGCGAACCCCCCCACCAAGAGTCCCGGGGAGGTCAGAGGGTCACATTCCAGGGAGGAAATGAAGGAAGCGAGGAGGCGTGTGTACGAGTGTGTGTGTGAATGTGTGTGTGTGTGGCCCAGGAAGAGAGTGGAGATCACACCATTTGTTGTGAGCTACTGGTGAGGAAGATGTTGTGGCCACAGGACTCCAAAATATTTGGGTCCACAAACATATCGGGGGCGGGGGGGGTTTATTATAGCGTTAACATCCATTAAATCCACAACTTCAGACCAACTGGGTCCACAAAACAAGATGGGCCCGATTTTCCAGACGAACACACACTCAGAGACGGTTCATTCTCACGGTCAGAACCGGGTCCGGAAAGAAGGAGTTCCAGTTCACATGGCATCCGACCCAATCATGAGAGGAGTTGACTCAGCAGTACACAGAGGGTTCGCAATGTGACCTTCAGAACCAGAGATTCCCAGACAAGTCGCCACTCTTTGTAAGGTCCGATTCCGGGACGAAGCTTCTCGGACCAGAATCATGGCCGTACTTTTTGTGGTGGTCGTCATCCGTCCGGGTTCTCCTGCGTACAGTCCACTATAAAGTTCTGATGGGCCTTCCGTCAACATGGGTTCTACAGTGAACCCGGGAGAGAATCAGAACCTGATTCAGGCGTCAACTGACACTTAGTCCAAACACACATCCAGAACCTTGTCAAGTTCGAACGGTATTTTGACATGACGTCACCGGCGGTTGAACTTCCCGGAAACGAGACGTCGACGTCACGCACACCTGTAGACCTTATATGAACGTAAAAACCTCCATTTTATCTTGAGTACTTTTTTTGACTGCGTTTGTGTCACGTGATCTGTTGCAGGTGAGACTCACCGGGTCACTCCTGGAGAAACCTCAAGGGCTCCATTTTGGATCGCGGTTTTGGAGCGTAAATAAAGCGACATTTAACACGACGTACGTTTCGGAACACGTTCCACAGAAGTTACTGAGGAGTCATTGTGTCTCGAGCGAGTGATCGCCGTGAAAAAACTCGAACCTGAAACTTTGACTTTCTTCCTCTGCGTCACTAAATCAAAGTTCGTCAACAACTCCAGATTTCACCCTCGGGGGGAGTTTTTTCCAACTAGATCGACAACAAACTCGAGTCCAAACCAAGTATGGCTTGTGAGGAAGACTAGTCTTCTGACCTGGGTCGGAACCCGAAGCGAGTTTAATGGCGCTGACGAACACACAGAAACCAACTCACCGACTCTGAGAAGGCGGAGGCGGACAGAAGTAGGACGAAGAAGAGGTGCATCATGGTGGTTCGGAGGTCCAGGAGTGTGGCTGCGGACGAACTAAACTTGACTGTGGTCAGGGGAAAACTGACAACTCCGTGGATCAAGTGTTTTCTTTGTCCCTCCGCAACAGGAACTAGTTCTGCAAATTCGACTCTCTTCTTGTGTTTCTGCTCAGCGGACTGATCCGCCTATATATGTTTGCGCTGTGCCCGCAGTCGACCAATCAGCGCACGGAAATCCCTGACGTCAGCAGTTACCTCCATGATTTACGGGAAGTCCTCCACGCTCAACAGGTTGGTCCGCCCCCCTTTTTTCTGAGGTTCTGTCGTCTTTAAATCAGAGTCTCTTCTCTTAAAACATCTCAAGTCAGGTTTGTGTCTTCAGTGACTCAAAAGTACAACGTTTTTGTAAAGTTTTTTTTCACTAGTTTCACTTGTTGTTGTCACTTTCATGGTGACTCATGTTGATGACAGTGATATAACAATAACCGAAGCTTATCTTCCTCAAAAGTGACGTGTTCAGACTTCAGTATAAATCCACAAAGCCACCGAGGAATTTTTCTGTAATTAAGCACTTTTCCTTTCCGTTTTCTGGAAAGGCCAAACTCCTCCCTCCATCTCAGGGCAAGTCCCTCTCGCGTCACTTTGCGGAAACGTTCTGCAACATCTTTAGGAAAGAATCAGAACCGAAACACACCGTGGGAGTTCCAGCAGTTGCTGAAAAACCCCATTCACTCTAGGAACAGAAGTAGACACACAGGAACAAGTAAAGAGCACAGGCGTCACAGAAGCAAAAAAAAGAGGAACACAACAGAGTTTTAATCTGGTTCCTAAAGCAGAGGAACCACATACCTTTCCCAGGTTTTCTCTAGAGAGAATAAGAAGACACTATAAAGTTGTATCTATCAACCCTGGCTGTTGATACTAAACGCTTCCTGAGATCCATCAAAGACAACTAGTAAGTTCTCACCTCAGTGACTGGATCGCTTCCTCAACACAAGTCTGTGTTAAGCTATTCATCTGACCCGCCAGGTAGCAGCGTCTTAAAATATATACTTGCGTGTACTTCATTTCTTTCAGGAACAATTACTCTTGTTGATCCTTCAATACAAGAAGGACATTACAGACAGTATATAGGGAGCAGCCCAAAGAAAAATAAGAAGTAAGTAAGTCATTTATATTTATAGAGCGCTTTTCCAGACCAGGGTCACAAAGTGCTTAAACAATTAAAACAATACTCTACTACTACTATAAAATATATACTTAAAAGGTCAAGAAACACAGAAAACAACCCAGGAGTTCCAGAAAATCGAGGAAAAGCCTGCAAAAAAAAATAAGATGTTCCTTGAAGGAGTCAGTAGATCATCAAACACAGAGATTGTTCCAAAGCTTAGGAGCAACTCTTGAAGGATTTCTCTCCTCTGGTCCTGAACAATGTGCGAGGAACCATCAGAAGATTCTGATCCACAGACCTCAGAGCCCGAGCTGGGATGCTAAGGCTGGATCAGATCACTGATGGAAGGTCTGACCATAAATAGCTCTGAAAGTAAGAACCAGAATTTTAAAGTTGATCCTGAAAGAAACTGGCAGCCAGTGAAGAGTTTTAAGGAACGGAGAAATGTGAGTTCTTCTACTTGAGCGGGTCAGAATTCTCGCTGCAGAGTTCTGAATCAACTGCAGGCAAGAAAGTTCATGCGAGTGCGAGACATGAAAACAAACTGTTACAATAGTCCAGACGAGAAGACACAAACGCATGGATTACAAGCTCCAGATCATGTTGTGACAACATTTTCCAAGTTTAGAGATTTTTCTCAGTTGAAGGAAACAGTTTCTGGTCAGTTTTCTAAAAAAAACCACCAAATACTATATTATTTATAATAAAATAAAGCAGACTCTCATCATCCTGGCTTAGGTCTCCATGTGAGTCCCACATAACTTTCCCAGGTTTTCTCTAGAGAATAATACACAATAAAGTTTTATCTATCAACCCTGACTGTTCATACTAAAAGCTGCCCGAGATCCATCAAAGTCCACTAGTACATTCTGACCTCAGACTTATAGACATAAGAGGAAGCGATCCAGTCACTGTGTTTATCTATTCCTATCACCCGCCGGGTAGCAGCGTCTGCTAAAAACAAACTTAAGATATATATATACTTACTTATACTTAATTTCTTTCAGGAACAATTCCTCTTGTCGAGGCTTCAATACAAGACTGACATTACAGACAGTATGAAGGGAGCAGCCCAAAGGAACAGAAGTATGGAGGTATTTGCTTTTAAGTGTGTCTTTTTGGAGGAATATGAACCTGAGCTCCAGTCGTTACATTAAAATGTACATACGATTTTTATCTATAACTCTACAAAGGAATGGATTTCTCAGGAGACATGAAGGTGAAGAGAAAACAAGTGATGTTCGGCCCATGATTTGGACTGCTAAGAAAACTGGCCCCTAGTGTGATTGAGTTTGACACCCCTGTTGTAGAAGTATGTTGTCTGTCAATCTCCCTCATCTGGGACGGTGATACATTGGTGAATAAATGCAAGCAGAACATCACAACTTTAAAGGTGTATTTCTCTGACAGGCAATTACAAAAGGTGACCACTATGACACATATCCCATCAATCTGCAAGTCCTAGGAAGGCGTCTTCAATACGGCAGCGGAGAAGAATCTCCGATGGCGCAGTTGCACCCGAACAGTGGGTATGCGTAATCCCAGAGGATGCCGTTGCCTGTGATCTCCATGAGCATGACATGGGAGAAAAGTGCGGCGGAGGAGTAGTACCCAACTACGCGTCCCACTCTCCAAACACCGTTAGCACAGCAGCGCAAGAGGTTTGGGTTGTGATGGACGGGAGACACCAAGAGGTCTTCCGCCTCGACAGCACCAGAGGCATCTTCCGGGAAGCATTGGTCGTACATGGAAACGTCAGATGACATCAACAGAAGGCTCTCGTTCTTCTGCCCGCTATGCAGAAGCCCTTGTGGATCCATGCTGGGTAGCATTCTCAGGGGGTTCTCATTGTCCTCGAAGGTGACGTCAGTTCTGAGTTGCTCATTTGCCCTATTGGCCTCCAACATATCTATAGCTGGTGGAGTCTCTCTGCTCTGGTCTCTCGGGCAGATTTCTGCTGTGTCTTGCTCTTTCTCCAACAGCAAAGTTTCAACCTGCATCACCTCGGAGTCCTGCATTTCACTGAGGTCCTTTTCGATGCGTTTTCTCAGACCTTCATTTTCTTTCTTCATCTCCTCCAACAGAGACCTGAGTAAAGCTTCTTCACCACAAATCACTTCTTTTTGCCGATTGATCGAGGATATTTCCTCTTTCAATCGATCAATTTCTGCTTCCTTGTCGGTAACAAGAGACGTCAGTTTGGACACTTCAGCGTCCAGAGTCATTTCCTGGTACAAACTTACACCAGTCAGGAGTTCCTTCTCCTGCTGCTTCTCCAGTCGAACATTCAAGTCCTTGTTCAACATCTTCATGTTGTTCAAATGGGTTTCATACTCATCCACCACTGTCTTCAGATAATCAACTTCTTTATTTACTTTATTTATCTGCTCATTCTTCTTATTCAAGAGGACATCGGCTGTTTCCAGTTGATCCTGAAACTCTCGCACTTCTTTTTGCAGCTGTTCCATCTCTTGTCTATGTTTGTCTTGTGCAGATGTTTGCTGCTCCAGTTCTATGTTGAGTCTGTCGTTCTGCTTGCTGAACATCTGGTTGCTCTTGTTCAGACTGTCTATATTGTGCTTCAGCATCTGGATCTCAGCACTTTCATCCTTCCTCAGAGCTTCTATGTCGGACAGTGTCTGTGACAACACTTGGGCTTTTTTTTCTTGATTCTTGAGGCTCGTCACTTCGTCTCTCAGACTCTGATTCTCCTTCTGCACATCGTCCATTAGCGAGTCCTTGACAGTCGATTCTGCAACAAGACTTTCTGTGTTCTTATTCGTGGCTTTAATCTTCAAAATAAGTCGATCAATGTCGTGTTCCTTCTCGTACAGTTGAGACTTGAGTTTAGACACTTCATCATCAAGACTCTCAATGTTTTCGTCCCTGTGGGATATCTCCGATCTTAAACTATCGTTCTCCTCATCTGCCTCCTGGAGCAAAGAATTGAGTTTAGACATTTCTGCATCCAAAGTTTCTTTGTTTTTCTCGCTGGTCGCCATCCCTCGGGTCAGTCTGTCTAAGTCCTGCTCGTTCTCCAGCAGCCGCTGCATATTTTTAGCCATCTCTGCCTCCAGATTGTCTTTTTCCTGGTTGACCAAGTCAAGGCCTGCTCTTAGTCTCTTGATGTCCTGGTCCTTCTCAAGCAGGCATTTCTGTTTTTCAGCTGATTCAGCTTCCAACGCATCTTTGCCCTTGTAGACTAATTCAAGGTCTAATCTAAGTCTCTCTATATCCTGGTCTTTCTCCTGCAGCTGCTGAACGTTTTTGTCCACCTCAGCCTTCATATCATCCTTGTCCTGGTGGACCAAGTCAAAATCTGCTCTTAGTCTCTTGATGTCCTGGTCCTTCTCAAGCAGGCATTTCTGTTTTTCGGCTGATTCAGCTTCCAACGTATCTTTGCCCTTGGAGACTAATTCAAGGTCCCACCTCAGTCTCTCTATAGCCTGGTCTTTCTCCTGCAGCTGCTGAACGTTTTTGTCCACCTCAGCCTTCATATCATCCTTGTCCTGGTGGACCAAGTCAAAATCTGCTCTTAGTCTCTTGATGTCCTGGTCCTTCTCAAGCAGGCATTTCTGTTTTTCGGCTGATTCAGCTTCTAACGCAGCTTTGCCCTTGGAGACTAATTCAAGTTCTAATCTAAGTCTCTCTATATCCTGGTCTTTCTCCTGCAGCTGCTGAACATTTTTGTCCACCTCAGCCTTCATATCATCTTTGTCCTGGTTTACCAAGTCAAGGTCTTCTCTTAGTCTCTTGTTGTCCTGGTCCTTCTCAAGCAGGCATTTCTGTTTTTCGGCTGATTCAGCTTCCAACGTATCTTTGCCCTTGGAGACTAATTCAAGGTCCCACCTCAGTCTCTCTATAGCCTGGTCTTTCTCCTGCAGCTGCTGAACGTTTTTGTCCACCTCAGCCTTCATATCATCCTTGTCCTGGTGGACCAAGTCAAAATCTGCTCTTAGTCTCTTGATGTCCTGGTCCTTCTCAAGCAGGCACTTCTGTTTTTCGGCTGATTCAGCTTCTAACGCGGCTTTGCCCTTGGAGACTAATTCAAGTTCTAATCTAAGTCTCTCTATATCCCGGTCTTTCTTCTGCAGCTGCTGAACGTTTTTGTCCACCTCAGCCTTCATATCATCTTTGTCCTGGTTTACCAAGTCAAGGTCTTCTCTTAGTCTCTTGTTGTCCTGGTCCTTCTCAAGCAGGCATTTCTGTTTTCCGGCTGATTCAGCTTCCAACGTATCTTTGCCCTTGGAGACTAATTCAAGGTCCCACCTCAGTCTCTCTATAGCCTGGTCTTTCTCCTGCAGCTGCTGAATGTTTTTGTCCACCTCAGCCTTCATATCATCCTTGTCCTGGTGGACCAAGTCAAAATCTGCTCTTAGTCTCTTGATTTCCTGGTCCTTCTCAAGCAGGCACTTCTGTTTTTCGGCTGATTCAGCTTCTAACGCAGCTTTGCCCTTGGAGACTAATTCAAGTTCTAATCTAAGTCTCTCTATATCCTGGTCTTTCTTCTGCAGCTGCTGAACGTTTTTGTCCACCTCAGCCTTCATATCATCTTTGTCCTGGTTTACTAAGTCAAGGTCTTCTCTTAGTCTCTTGTTGTCCTGGTCCTTCTCAAGCAGGCATTTCTGTTTTTCGGCTGATTCAGCTTCCAACGTATCTTTGCCCTTGGAGACTAATTCAAGGTCCCACATCAGTCTCTCTATATCCTGGTCCTTCTCCAGGAGTTGCTGAAAGTTTTTTGCCACCTTTGTCTCCAGGTCAACTTTGCCCTGGTTGACCAAATCTAGGTTTGTGTTTAGTCTCTTTATTTCCTGATCTTTCTCCAGCAGCCACTTAAGATTTTTGGCTGATTCAGCTTCTGTTACACCTTTGCCCTGCAAGACTGATTTAAGGTTTGACCTCATTTTCTCTTCTTCCAAATTATCTTTTTCCAGATTGACCAAGTTGAGGTCTGCTCTTAGTATCATGATGTCATTGTCCTTTTTGGCTTCAAGCGTATCCTTGCCCTGCGAGACCAAAATAAGGTCTGACTTCAATTTCTCTATGTCCTGGTCCTTTTCCAGCATCTGTCGATGGTATTTTGCATCTTTTCCCTGATTCAATGAATCAAGTTCTGACCTCAGTCCCTCTATATACTGGTCCTTCTCCAGCAGCCGCCGTAGGGAAGTTGTCATTTCAGCCTCCTGTGCATCCTTGCCCAGCTTCAGCAAGTCGACCTCTGACCTTAATCTCTCGATGTCTCGCTCTCTCAGAATTAGTTCAGACCTGAGAATGGAAACTTCCTCATCTAGAGTCGACCTTTTCATATCTTTGACGTTGATCTCAGCTTTGAGAGCATCATTCTCTGATCTAAGTGTGTCAGTGTCTCTGTTCCTATCCAGCAACAGGGACTTCAGTTTGGAAAGTTTGTCATCCGAACTAACAACATCCTCATCACTTTGAGATATCTGGGATCGCAGACTTTCATTCTCCTCTTCTGCGTCCACCAGCTGAGACCTGAGTTTAGCTGCTTCCGCATTAACAGTCTGGATTTCCTGCTCTCTGTTGGAAATTTGTCTTTTAAGATGCTTGTTCTCACTTTGTGACTGGAGCAGCAGAGGTTCCTTATCAGTAACCTGAGCCTCTAAAGATTCATTCTCTTCCCCCAGAGTTTGGATGTCTTTTCTCACTGATTTGACCTCTTGTTCCTTGTTGAAGAGCAAAGATTTGAGTTTTGACACTTCCACATCCAGGGTTTCTATTCTCTCATCCTTGACGCCAAAGTCTCTACGCAGGCTGAGAATATCTTGTTCCTTCTCTTCAATCTCCTGTTTCAGATGCTTGTTGTCTTTCTTGGCTTCAATGAGGAGAAACTCCATTTTTGCCACCTCGGCGTAAAGACTTGCTCTGTTCTGCTTGGTCACATCGTCATTGTGCTCCTTCTGGACCAGCATGGTCTTCATCCTGGTCAGCTCAACACACAGACTTTCTTGTTTTTCTGTATTGCCGGAGAGCTGACATTGTAGATTAACGTTCTCTTCTTGTGCGGTGTCAAGCAGAGATTTGAGATGGTTTATCTCGGCATCCAGAGTTCCTGTGTTTAATCTCTCCTGGGCGATTTCTTTCCTCAGAGTATGAATCTGTTTCCGGGCCTCTGATTGCCGTGAATCCTGGAAAGATGTTCCAAAACCATTCCCTCGTCTTTTGCAGATGTTCTTGACTTCAGTGTGAAGCCGTTCAATCTCTAGTTCTTTTTCTGCCAGCGACGCTTTGAGCTGGGATAACTCCTGAGACAGGGACGTCTTCTTCTTGATGCTGCTGTCAATCTCTGTCTGGAGATGGTTTGCAGCTTCATTGACGGTGTCCATCTCCAGCTTCATGGACCTATTATCTGCTTTAAGGGCAACAACATCGGCCTGTTGCTTCTCATGCTGAGATTCCAGTTGTGCATTCTTGGCAATGAGGTTTCTCTTCTCTTCATTCAGCAACTTCACGTTGTCTGTTAGTTTCAGTAATTCTGACTTCAGCTCTTCCAGCTCATTTTTGGTCAACAGTGTGATGGACTCATTCTTTACCTTTGTCTTCACTCCTCCGTTTGAACTCTTGTCATTGCTACTGCTGGTCTTGCAAACCTTGGGATTGTGCTTCTCCTCATGTCCTGTCGCCTCCCTGGCTTTTTCCAATTCTACCCGTTTGGCCTTTAACCCGCTGTGGGGACCGAACCTCGCCCACTCTTTGCAGAGTTCACGAGGTTTCTTCTTCAGCTTTTCAATCTCATAATCCAGTACCGACCTCTCGGTTTTCTGTGGACCGCTGCGCTCCTCACAGTTGGTACCATTGTTCCTTAGATTCTTTAGGAATTTTGACGGCATCTTACGAGGATCTGAAAAGGGTGTCTCCTCAGACACATAAATTCTTCTTGATTCCCCGATCATGATGAGGATTATTCTTCGCTCAAGAGGGTGGAGCTTGTCTTGTGCGAGGTGAAGAACGGCCTGATGTTCCCACAAGGTGCTGTTAGAATCTGTAAACCATGATTCCCTATGAACTGGCACCAGGAGACACGAGGCTACATTTCTCACTTTTCTTTGTCCTTAACTTCTCATCAATATATAACCTGCCTTGGACCATGCAGGATCAAAGCCACTTGCTCAAAGGACTTACGCAGACAGGGGTCAGTTTAATACTGTTAGGCCTGTGATATCATAAAGGCTTCATGAAGCGTAATAAAGATTAAAGTTGACACATAAAAGAGGGGATTGTAAACAACATGGTGTGGAGGAGTATAGGTCTGTATGAGGTATGTGATATGATAATATCTGTATTCTTTCCACACAAGACAAATTTATGGACCAAGTCTTTGGTGAAACTGAACTGCGTCTACATTTTAAAGTTGGAAAGCATAAGGACACTAAACAATTATGGTCAAAAACAGAAAGTCATTGAGTATTCAACTTTCACCAGCATATGCTTCAAATTCCAGACCATCAGGATATTGTTCCCTGTTGGAAACAGCGTACGTGTAACCCAGTTAATCTGATATTGGTCCTTTGTTTAAAACTCAAACCTTTTTATGCGCCTGCATATCTTCATCGATGGAGAGAACTGCTCCTTCACAGTATTGGGAAGAGGATCAGACCTGATTGATAGATGGATACAACTTTATTGATCCCATTGGGGGTCTCCTTTGGCAAATTGTTTTTCCAGCCAGCATACACAGGCGAAAGATTCATAAAAAACAAGAACAAAGTTTATATAAAAAGAAAGTGCAAGATTACACAACCTAAGTGTAAAAATGAAGAACATAGATCAAAGAAAAAAAATAACAATGACAAAGGATACAAAGATTAACGTGGAATATCATCATCTTTTTAGCTCCACTCCTGCCCCCAAACTCAGAATTATACAACCTTATACCACAAGGAATGAATGAGTCTATTAGTGTTGCATCATGGGAGGAACATTCATGCTCCATCTGCTTCTCGGCTCACTGATGACGGTGTTCAGAGGATGTTGTCACCATCCATGATGGAGAGTAGTTTTGTCAAGTGATCGCTCAGCAACTGTCACCAGTGAGTCCAGCTTCATTTCAAAAACAGAGCCTCCTGATCAACCTGCTAACGCTTTCTTATACACATGGTCTGTGTTGCAGGACCAGTCCAGTTTACTGTCCAGCCACACACCGAGGTACTTATGATGGACACTGGACGTGGCTTTGTCCTGGACCTCCCAAAGTCCAAGACCATCTCCTTGGTCTTTGAGATGTTCAGCTGCAAGTGATTCCTCTCACTCCAGTCCACAAAGTCACGTATCAGACTCAGTATTATCTTGACTTTTAATGTATATCATTTGAGTATTGTTTTGATTGTTGTCTTTGTGACCCAGGTCTGGGAAAGCGCTATATAAATAGAAATTACTTACTTACTTGGGTAACAACTCGTGGACAATTTTGACCGAAGGTATGGGAAAACACCCACAACTGACAGACTAATAAACATGCAACGACTTCACACTAAGAGCCAACAACGAACCAGAGCCGAAGCAGCTTTATTCGTTTGTTCGTGTACATGAAGAATGTTGTGCAATGGGCTTTACAGGCGAGAAAATTAAACGGATGTATAAACAGAAGAAAGTCCTAGAGATCAAGTTCAGGAGTACATAGTTTCCGCCATCTGAGACATTTCTTTGGGAATATGAAGGTAGAACTCCATGAGTCCATTCAGGTCCTCGATGGTAAAGTCTTGAATCTGGGCCTCCGGAGCTCCACTGAAGCTACACTTAATGGGAGCTTTTTCAACTTCATGAATCGGTTTTAGTGCAGTTCCATGGTCCTTCTTGTCCACCCCAACATGGATGCTCGCCTCGCTCACTGGCACCTCTACAGAGAGCGAACCCGTTTGTGCATCAGCGCATTTCGGTGTCGTATCTTCACACGAGGCAGCATTCAGATAGATTTCCTGGGTAACTGGGCCAGCCTTGCGCCAGGTTGCGATGTCTTTTTCAGAACGAACCATCAAGTGTTTTCTTTCTGTGGAGTTTACAGGTTTAGCAGCTGCCGGTCGATGAGTGTTCAGTCGGACACGCGGGTTAGATGGAACAACCATTGTGACAGAACGCCTCGGACCCTGACCTGAGGCAGGAGACTTGGATCCCAGTTGAGATTTGCTCACAACTTGTGAGGATGTCCTCCTCATGCTTGGAGGATGAACTCGCTAGAAAACGTAGACTGACGTTCAGAAGAGATTTGTGGTATTTATATCGTTGTCAGGAATGCCTTTCAAGCAAAGTATGTAAGATCAAAGAACCCTACGGATGGCTGGTCCAGATTACATAACCATGATGTCAGCCCATTACACAAGTAGGTAAAGCATCTAGTAAAACTGGCAAAATCACACAAGAGGTTTCCTTCCCGTTCAGGTCTTAAACTACGATGGAACACTTCAGCTCACAAACAATCAAGGAGGATAATTATTATAAGAAACTTTTTTTCAAGCCAGCAAAAGTGTTTTTTTTATTTTGACAACAAACAGAAAAGAAAACATCTTTCACAGAATTTTTGTGTCTTGGTTCCGGCACAAGAACCTTGGCATCGCGTGCAGTCACTGGTGAACCAGGGCCAGTGAGTGATACCATGTCCAACTGTGAAGCGCCTCTAGACTCAATCCAAGCCGTGTGACTTCAACATTATTCAAGTGTACATCATCTCTGCCATGTGGGACATTTTCTTGGGGATGTAAAGGTAATACTCCATGTACCCAGACAGGTCCTCTATTGTGATGTCATCTACGTAAGCCCGTGCCTGTTCTGAGCACGAGCGAGGAGAGCCAGATGCCAACGAGGACGTCGTTGAGGCGGAAGACCCTAGAGTTCTTGGCCTCTTGTCAGAATTTGGCTCACATTCTGAGATAACGCTGCGAAGCCCGGTGAAAGAGTAAACTTCCACGTCGCTCCAACCACGTTGGTGCACCTGGCACGTACATTCCCCCTCCTGCGTTGCTGCTGCGGCACCTTCTGGGCAGCTCTTCTCCGTGCAGCTGCAGGCAGGTTCTTCCCCTGCACTGCGCTGCAGCTCAGACAGAGCTCGGAAATCCGTGCGGTCGGGCTTTCCATGTGCTCTGCAGTCTGCACTGTCTCCGGTTTCTGAGCCGATGTCTCTTCTCTCGGGCTCATCCTGAACAGATGCCAAGGAAATGTTACGCGACTCGTATGCAGCAGCAGAGCCAAACACCGCCGGAGACGTGTGGCGGGTCGTGCATGAGGTCAACTCCTTCTGCACCATGCAGCTGCTGCCACCCACAGGCTCCCCAGGAGAGTGCTTCAGACAGACACTTGGGGGCGATAGGCTGGCAGCCGACACAGAACTGCAATAGGTGAACTTGGAGGGCTGGAGAATCGGGGACTTGGATCTTCGACGTCGCTGAGTCCTGGACGAACCCCGAGAGGCTTTCCGCACCCTGATCGAAAGGTATGAAGAAAACAAAAATGATTAAAAATGAATTATTCATTACAGAGAAATATAGACAGATGTGATGCCTACCCATGCCAGTTGTCCTTCAAGCAGCCTACTTTGGGCTTAGTGCCCGTGTCAAGAGAAGACCGCGGTGGTGTCCTACATGTCTCAGACACACTTGTAGGCACAGGGACGCTGGAGAAAGGAAGAGCTTGATGAGCCTTGAGGGCGGTCAAAACATTCAAGACATAATTTCAAGTTTCTACACGTTCAAAAGTGCCATCAAATTATTCTCATCCATTGGGTGTCTTCCACATTCTTTTCTAAACTTAAAATGGTTCTTCTAGCACCTGCTCCTTGAAGTCACCATGACGACTATGACAGAATTTACACCTTCTGCTTAATCTAAATCGGTGAAATACTGAATACTATTTTTACTTTGTTTAAATTTAAAACATCTCAGTAACAGAGCTCCCATAATTCTTTGCCACACAGCCATCTATCTTAACCGTCACTTGAAGTAGCAACACAGACCGTTTGTAACAGTGTAAACAGAGATTCCTGATTTCTCTGAAAACTTCAAGCCCGTGGAGGGTGGACACAAATAATAGTTGAACCTCAACTGTCCAGAAACAAGCCTTGTGACACAATTTATTCCTGGATTCGTCCACACTTCTGTCTCCGGGTGAGCTGGTTCTCACCTCTCTGCATCAACACGCAGCTTCTTAAACGCCGTTTGAAGACTCTCCTCCTCGCAGTCCTTCACTCCCGCCTCCATGTTGGGAGGAGGCCGCTCCGACCAGCCGCCCAGCTGAAACACACAGACGATGAAAGATCGTTTAAAGTTTAGAGAGAAGACTTATTTAACAAGTATAGTTTAGAGGCCAACAGTGGAGGCTGGGATGTTGTCACGTTAAATTATGAGAACAAATTAAAGCTTATCTGAGGACAACCCTTAGTTAAACTAATCAACTTGTCTTGTTGTTTGTTTACCAACTTCTGTTGGGGAATGTGGAGTCTGTAGCATTAGCAACAGAGCTCACTCCCTTCCATACCAGAGGCACCACGAGTATTGTTTTGATTGTTTAAGCGCTTTGTGACCCTGGTCTGGAAAAGCGCTATATAAAACACAAATTACTAACTTACTTTTCCAACTCTCATCGGTTTGATTTAAGTGAGGATGAGGTCGAAAATCCACATTTGTTTTTTTAATTTCTTAGTGAATTTAAGGTTACAGTCACCACAAAGTAGCCAAAAGGGTAGCTCCAAAGAGACATGGAGAACATTATGCTGATGTGCCCTTAAAATTACAACCCCACAATTGTATTTACGGGGCAACTAATGTGTTAAATTGGGTGCCTCTTAAACTCATCGAACATGCCCTCGTAACCTCTTGTCTGTCGGGATTTCAGATATAAACTAATAACTCTAAAACACTCTGCCCAACCTGCTATCATTGGCAATTCTGCACAAACTACAAATAGCAGTATTGTTAAATGGTTCTGTGTTGTTTTTTTTTCTTCTTCATTTTAATTCCAAATGTGTTGACTGGAGATTGTTTCTATACTGCATTTAAGTGGATTGATCAAACTCATACAGACACGACAAAAAAACGTTCAGCTTTTACGAGGTACTGTTGCAGATAAGCACATGATAAAATGTGGCAGTCTGAAGGGAGATATTAGCAGTAAATTAAACACAAACATAGATGTTTAATGCGTTTCTAATAAGATAAATAAAGTGTGACGTAACGAGACGATTATTTGGGTGATAGACGATACAACGTTAGCATCACAAGCTACAAGTTTCTCAACCTCTGACTTGATCTAATGGAGTAATTCGCAATTCTGGATGATATCAAAACGCGCTGTGGAGTCAGTCCTGCGGTTCTTGTTGATTCTGTAGCTAAACGACATCATGACATAATCGCTCGCTCCTGCTAGCTAATGCTAACACTGCAGCAAGCTATAGAGAAATCTATTATATTCTGGCACTTCCTCCCGTTTAAGTTCCAATCTATTGACCCATGATACTCACGGTTGTGGCGTCAAAGTGCAGACCTTTATCGGGACATACAGAGGATCTTTCTGGCTCCAGGCCCGGAGTGAACCTGCCCGTCAAGCTAGCATTCGTTAGCTTCGACTGCTAGCTCGAACTCACGGCGCCAAGATCCCAACCATGAACCTCGACGTCGCCAACACGGTCCAGAATAAACCCTGGACGTGTTAGTATTTGTGGGAGCGACGAGGTTTCAGAATAATGTCGTTTCTTCTTCGTCTCCTTGTTTACATCGAACAGTCGCAGTGACTCTGCAACAACACGCAGCTGCTCGGATGACGTCACCAGTGCCTCGACGTCACAGGAGCAGGCGGGGCTAAATCATTTTCCTTTTAAATATCGTTCTTATGGTCTTTTAACGGTCTTTTTTAAAATTTAATATACGTGTATTTTTTTCCAAATGAAACACCACTTTATAAGATATTTGTAAGTAAAAAAAAAAGGATTTCTTTTTTATTTCAGAAACGAAAACTACAATTTAAAGTTGTTGTTTTGCCATTACAACTCAAAATGTATAATTACAATTGAAAATGGGTCGATTTTTAATTCGTACAATAAACAACGAAATGAAAACTACTAAAGAGGTTCGTTTTCCTTTTCCCTTTGATCGGAAGTGCGGATTTTCAAAATGAGAGTACATACTAAACGAAAACGAAAAATGGGTGCAGCACCTTGCTAACAGTTTTCGTTCGGCACAAAAACAAAAAAAAGGACACATGTCATCTACGTTATTGACTTTTTTCATTTTGATTATTCATTTTGGATTGCAAGCAAAAATACAAACTGAACCCCAATAACCAAAAGTTACTCCGATTAAACCTCAGAAAAATGTGGAAATCACATTTTATCTCTGTATATTATATGACGTCATTATTATCTATCATTATATTCCTTCCTGTGATGATAACTTTTAAGCAGTGGACCTGCCAGTACTGACCAGAAACTGTTTCCTTCAACTGAGAGAAATCTCTAAACCTTTGAAAATGTTGTCACAACATGATCTGGAGCTTGTAATCCATGTTTCTTCTCGTCTGGACTATTGTAACAGTTTGTTTTCATGTCTTAACAAGAAGGATCTGTCTCGTCTGCAGTTGAATAAGAACTCTGAAGCAATAATTCTGACCCGCTCTAGTAGAAGAACTCACATTTCTCCGATCCTTAAAACTCTTCACTGGCTTCCAGTTTCTTTCAGGATCAACTTTAAAATTCTGGTTCTTACTTTCAGATCTATTCATGGTCAGGCTCCTCCTTATATAACTGATCTGATCCTGCCTTACACCCCAGCTTGGGCTCTGAGGTCTGTGGATCAGAATCTACTGATGGTTCCTGAACACGGTTCAGGACCAGAGGAGAGAAATCCTTCCAGACTGTTGCTCCTGAGCTTTGGAACGATCTTCCTCTCTCTTTGCGCTTGATGGATCTACGACACTTTTATTTGTGCAGGCTATTCCTTGATTTTCTGAGACTCCTGTGTTTGTCTGTATTGTCTTGACCTTTTAAGTATTTATTTTATTGGCTGTTTTTTGATTGTTTAAGCGCTTTGTGACCCTGGTCTGGAAAGCGCTCTATAAATTCTAATTACTTACTAACTTACTTACTTACTTACTGTTTATTGTATTGATACCTTCTAATATTTAATAAGCACTCTAACTTTATGACACTGGTCATTATTATTTTTTTATAGTTTTTTTAAGCACAAGATGAAAGTCCCATTCCCTGTGAATGATGATCATTATTATTATGGTCTCCTGGATCTCGTACTATCTCACTGATCGGCCACAGTATGTCAGGCTAAAGGACATCACGTCTGACACTGTGGTGTGCAGTACAGGAGCACCTCAGGGGACAATACTTGCCCATCTCCTCTTCACTATATATACTTCATACTTCTGCTACAACTCAGAGCTGAGTCTTGTCCAGAAGTATGCTGACCAAGGAGCTGTTCTTGGACTTTAGGAGGTCCAGGAAAAGCCACGTCCAGTGTCCATCAGAGGCGACCAGGTGGTACCTCAATGTGTGGCTGGACAGTAAACTGGTCCTGCAACACAGACCACGTGTATAAGAAAGTTCAGAGTAGACTGTACTTTCTGCTCCGATCATTTAACATCTGCAGGAAAGTCTGCATGTTCTACCGGTCTGTGGTGGCCAGTGTCCTGTTTAATGCTGTGGTGTGTTGGGGTGGGAATGTGTCCAAGAGGAGGCTCTGTGGTTTGCATGAAGCTGGACTCACTGGTGACAGTTGAAGAGAGATCTCTGGACAAACTACTGTCCATCATGATGATGACATCATCCTCTGAACACTGTCATCAGTGAACAGAGAAGCAGATGGTGCACAAATGCTCCTCCCATGATGCAACACTAATAGACTCAGGGACTTATTCATTCCTTGTGATATCACCTTCAGTCACAGTACATTCCTCTGGTGCAGAGACAGACTGTGACCACTAAGACAATCAGAAAGTGGACACCAGCTGTGGAGGACGCCATCAGAGACTGCTTTGAAACAACAGACTGGGATGTGCTGCTAAAATCTCATGGTGAAGGCATCGAGGGTCAGACACACTGTCTAACGGATTATTTAAATTTCTGCTTGGACATTGTTGCCCCTACTAAGACTGTCCGCTGTTACCCTAATAATAAACCGTGGGCAACAAAGGAGGTCAAGGATGTCCTTAACAGGAAGAAAGTGGCTTTCAGGAGCAGGGACAGGGACGCCATGAGATCCGCTCAACAGGAGGTGAAGCGATGCTTGAGGGAGGCAAAGGACACCTACGGGAGGAGGTTGGAGGAGAAGCTGAGCCGAGAAGAAATAAGAGATGTCTGGGGTCTGGGATGGTATTAAAACCATCACTGGACACAAGACCAAGGCCTCTCTGACTGCAGGGGACACGGTGGAGGAGGCAAACGGACTAAACAACTTTTTCAACAGGTTTGAGCAGGTCACCTCACCCTCACTGCTGCCCCACCTTCTTGTGCCCCCCCCCCAGCTCCACACAACCAATTCCCAGCTTCACCTCACTACAGGTACAAAAAGTACTTCGGAGGATTCATCGAAGGAAGGCTGCTGGTCCTGACAAGGTGTCTGCTCGGCTGCTAAACACCTGCGCTGCTGAACTAGCTGAGCTGCTCCAGCATGTCTTCAACCTCAGTCTACGGCTGGGGAAAGTACCAATTCTGTGGAAGACTTCCTGTATCGTTCCAGTTCCTAAAAAGATCCGACCGAGTGTGCTGAACGATTACACACCGGTGGCACTGACTTCGCAGCTGATGAAGACACTGGAGCGGCTGGTCCTCAAACATCTCAGGCCACAAGTCCAGCACGCGCGAGACCCCCTGCAGTTTGCATACCGGCCAGCAGTTGGTGTGGAAGATGCCATCCTTCACCTCCTGCATCGGACCTACTCCCAGGAAGCGGTTCAGTGAGGATCCTGTTCCTGGACTTTTCTAGTGCCTTCAACACCATCCAGCCCAGTCTGCTGCAGGACAAATTGACACAGATGCATGTGGACTCTGGTCTGGTCTCCTGGATTACGGATTATCTTACTGATCGACCACAGTATGGCTGAAGGACATCACATCACATCTGACACTGTGGTGTGCAGTACAGGAGCACCTCAGGGGACAGTACTGGCCCCTCTCCTCTTCACCATCTACACTTCAGACTTCTGCTACAACTCAGAGCTGAGTCTCGTCCAGAAGTATGCTGACGACACTGCCATTGTTGGATGCATCAGGGACAACAGCGAAGACGAGTATAGGAGTCTGATACGTGACTTTGTGGACTGGAGTGAGAGGAACCACTTGCAGCTGAACACCTCAAAGACCAAGGAGCTGGTCTTGGACTTCGGGAGGTCCAGGAAAAAGCCACGTCCAGTGTCCATCAGAGGCGACGAGGTGGAGATAGTTCACAACTTTAAGTACCTCGGTGTGTGGCTGGACAGTAAACTGGTCCTGCAACACAGACCATGTATATAAGAAGGTTCAGAGTAGACTGTACTTTCTGAGGAGGCTTCGATCATTTAACATCTGCAAGAAGCACCTCTGCATGTTCTACCAGTCTGTAGTGGCCAGTGTCCTGTTCTATGCTGTGGTGTGTTGGGGTGGAAATGTGTCCAAGAGGAGTGTCAACAGGTTGGACAGGTTGATCAGGAGGACTGGCTCTGTGGTTGGCATGAAGCTGGACTCACTGGTGACAAGAGAGGAGATCATTGAACAAACTACTGTCCATCATGGATGATGACAGTCATCCTCTGAACACTGTCATCAGTGAGCAGAGAAGCAGATGCAACACGAATGCTCCTTCCCAGGTGCAAAACAAATAGACTCAAGGACTCATTCATTCCTCGGGCTATTAAATTGTACAATTCTGAGTTCGGGGGCAGGAGTGGAGTGAAAGTATCATGATGTTCTGTTCTATGTTGTTCTTTGTATCCTTTGTCTTTGTTATTTTTCATTGATCTATGTTTATCTTTATCTTTAGACTTAGATTGTAAGTAAGTAAGTAAGTAATATTTATTTATATAGCACTTTTCTGTATCAGCTTGTTCTTTCTCTTTATTTCTCTTTGTTCTTGTTCTTATTTTCATTTTTATTTATTTTTTATGAAGAATTGCTGTATTTGCTGTGGCTATTGGAAAAAAACAATTTCCCCGAAGGAAACCTCCTGAGGGATCAATAAAGTTCTACCCTACCTTACCTTACCTTAGGCTGTTTAGTTTGGGGACAGGAGTGAAGTGAAAATATGAGTCTATTCTATGTTAATCTTTGTATCCTTTGTCTTCGTTATTTTTCTTTGATCTATATTCTTTATCTTTAGACTTAGATTGTGTAATCTTGCATTTTCGTTTTATATAAACTTTGTTCTTTTATGATCTATCGTGTTGCTGTGGGCTGACTGGAAAAACAATTCCCCAAAGGAGACATCCAGAGGGATCATTAAAGTTGTATCTATCTATCTATCTATCTATTACTAGGGATCCACAGTTATGTTGATAGTGCATAAAATGTACTTAAAAAAATATTACTAATTAAATCAGAATCAGAAAACTTTTGTTACCCAGTATTTGTTGTGGTGGCGTTACAGAATATAACAATGAAAAAGTCGAATGAAATAAAAATGGATTAATATAATTTAATAAAAGGAAAATAAACACAATACATTCAAACAAAATAATTAACATCACCATAAATGGCATATAAATAACTTATTAATAATGAATAAAAAATAAAATAAAGTTACATTCATTTGTTAGATCTAGTTTTCCTCATTTTAATTTCATTGTTTCTTTTCAGTCAAAATGAATCAAAAGAAAATAGAAAACATTTTTAAATATGTACCTTTTTGATATTGGTGTTTTGTTCAATGTTTTTTGACATTTATACGTAAAAGTTTATGATTATTATTGCTTGTTTTTTGTACTGTTGTTAAATTGCTTTATTCTCCAGGCCACACCACAACAAAGTTCTCTCCATCCATAGATAATTACTGCAAAAAGTGATTGTGGATCAAAAGTAAACTGTGTATCACAAATAAATAAATAAAGGCAAGGAAAAGGTCTAACATTGAACATGGACTGTGTTCCTTCTCTTCTTCAAAGAAACATGAAACCTTTGTAACCCCATATAATAGCTTTTGTGCAACAAAAAGTGACAAAAGATCGACAAACAGTAGCGCCCAGGACAGGAACGTGACTGGATCACTTTCTCCCGGAGGATGTCGTGATAACTTTAAATCCTCTGTGGGGTCAGGATCATGGTTCCAGGGCAAAGAAGAACATCCAACAACTACACACAAGTACACACCAGTGGTACACATGAGACACACACGACCGTCCAGTGGAATTTCATTATAATAAACTAATAAATGTGGAGAAACAGCGGCGCTGTCTGTACCAATCAAAGCGCGCCAACTGGACGTTGTCCCCGGAAGTTGCACAACTGTCCAATCAGAGCACAGTGCGTGGCCCCCTCCGGCGCATCAACCAATCATAGACGCGGAATATGGTGACGTGGCGCCAGGAAGCGCTCAGTGCTCTACCGGCGTCCGGTTTAAGGCAAGCAGCGCATCTGAGCTCCGAGGGTTGAACTGAATAGCAGAAGTTGAACTGGAAGAATGTGGAGCGTGAGCGGCTTTTCTGTGGCCGTGGTCCTCAGTCTGGTCCCCGGTACCACCGCGGCTCTGCGGGAGGGCGAGTGTGAAGGTGCGTGAGTGTCTGTTAGCCGCGCCTGCTAGCTCATGCTAACTCGCGTCTGGACAAGTGTTTCATCGTAACTTTTACGTTTTTAAATATAAAAATATGTGGGCACATGTTTGTTTTGTTTTTTGGGGGGTCACGTTTATTTTTAAGAGGATGTGTCAGTGACGTCACTGACATCACACCTGCCGACTCCAGGTGTGATGTCAGTGACGTCACTGTCATCACACCTGACGACTCCAGGTGTGTTCATGTTTGTTGTCTCGTTTCAGTCTGCGTCACTTTCCTCGGGAAGTTCCACGAGTCTGTGAAAGATGCTGGAGTGAAGTTCAACAGTGACGACCTGGAGAAGGCGCTGGTGAAGAGCTGCGAGACTGCCAGAGGCAAAGACAACCGCTTCGTAAGTTGTTCACAGTTGTTGTTCTCTGTGATCGTGTTTACGTCATCGGTGTCGTGACACCAGCCTGGGTCAATGATCACCATGACAACGTTCTTCACAGCAGGTTCATTTCCACTAACTCAACGTTTGCTGTTGAAGTGCAGATCTGGTCAGTAGAGGATGATCAAACCTAACGTATCATTATCGTGAGGGAGAAAGATGCGTGATTCTCCTTGCATAAAAAACGAGTTGTCCCAATAAAAAAATGATAAATTATAGCTATAACTAACGATCTATTTTCTCCCCAGGTTGCATCATATTTATTAAATTGCCTCACAACAGTAGGAAGGAAGTGGCAGCAGAATATCTTCCTACAACACGACATGTATGAAGGAGTGTGGATCCGACCATTAGTCGATTCTGTCACTGAACATTAACTGGTCAATTAATTGCTGTTTTTTTTTCCAACTAAAGTTATTTTTGTTAGTTTCTTTCTGTCACAAAACTGCATATTCATCACAGCTGATGCTATAGACAACAGGGCACATCAACACCATACATTCTGTTCTACATGATGCATGAGAGTTCTTGAAATGTGTGATCTGATGATGAGGGAAAAGAAAATTAATTTGAAAAGGCGGAGCTGACGTGCAAAAATACACCTGTGGTGACTAACGCTCGTCCATCCCTCCAGTGCTACTACATCGGGGCGACGAGCGACGCCGCCACTAAGATGATCAACGAGGTGACGAAGCCGCTCAGCTATCACGCCCCAGTGGAAAAAATCTGCGAGAAGCTGAAGAAGAAAGATCCTCAGATCTGCGACCTCAAATACGGTACTACTTCCTGTTCCACCTGTACTCTTAACGACGGCTTCCTGTTCCAATGACTGTGATGTCAGACCCTGACCTCTTATGGGTTTGTTGTTAGAAAGATTAGGGCTGTGTATTTTGCCAGAATCCGGTGATGTGTATTATACAGGGTCAACGTTACGCTATATAGTGACTCTGGTGTTGCAGAATCTTGACGAAGTCGTAACTACTTTCATTTGTTTTGATACCAAAATATGTCCTAACATCAGTTTTAAAAGCTGCTGAAGTCGCTGCATCCTCTCGTCCTCAGTTATCGCTGGGATCCTGTTGGATTTTATGGTTCATTTAGTTGCGTGGGATATAATGATTGATGAAACTGAAGTTTGATTCCAACAAAAAAAAGGACAAACGCCATGAATATGTACAAGATTTTGTACATAATATATATATTTTTTGGAATTGAACTATAAACCATAAGAGAAATATGATAAGAAATAAAATGGTAATGGCCAAAAAAAAAAATCCTTAAAAAGATTGATACAGTGCTGTTGAATATTATATATGTAATGGTGGAAAAATAATTCTCAATATTTCAATGCATCAAATTTTCCTCGTACCGTTGAGAAGATGCTGTTCTTCACTGACTGTTGTTCGTCTCTGCAGACAAGCAGCTTGACCTGAGCTCCGTGGACCTAAAGAAGCTCAAAGTCAAGGACCTGAGGAAGATCCTGGAGGAGTGGGGCGAGACCTGCAAGGGCTGCGCCGAGAAGTCCGACTTCATCCGCAAAATTACGGAACTCATGCCGAAGTACGCTCCGACGGCGGCCAAAGCTCGGACGGACTTGTGAGATCGTGCACGTCCTCCATGACGGGTGGAGCGTGTGTGAAGAGGCAACGATCTGGGAGGACTTCACACTCGGACATCAGACTGACCCTCACGACCTCATGCTGACACGATACGACCAGCAGTGGGCGTCACCACCCTCTGGCAGCAGAGCCCCCCCCCCCCGACCCCCACAAATGGACTTCAGAACTAGTTAGCCGACTCAGGGCTACGTCAACACTGGCGCCCCCTGCTGATTGCTCCTCTGCTGCTGAAGGAGCCTCCAGCCATCCTCCCCTGGTTCTGACCCGGTTCTAGAAGTCAAATCCTCAACTGCCACAGACGGACTTTGGTGGTGGGAATCTTATCATGCGTGTGTTGGGGTGTCGAGACGGAAGCGGCTTCGTCGGGTGACGGACGTGGTTCCAGTTGAGGGTTCCGGACCTCGAGACCCAGAGGTTCTGGAGTTGATGTTTGAATAATGATTTTCAGGTTTCTTGTCAAATGTTTTTATTAAAAGATGGAGAAAAAAAAAAGATCTTCAATGTTTTGTCTTTGATCATCTCGCTCGACGCGCCCCAAGACATCAGTGAAGACATGAGTTCATCACTTCTTCACTCATCATTTCTCCTTCGTCACTCAATCTCTCCATTGTTACTTTTTGTAACCATGAGTTGATTTAATCAGATGGAATGTCTATTAATAATAATATATAATTATTATTTCTTCTTATATCGATTCTCTTATTACCATCATATCTGTTCTTTTCTCCATTATCCCTCATTAATCACTTCTTTTTTTTCTGTTCATTCTGCGGGAAGTTTTAAATAAACGTTTCTTCATCGATGTCAAACACCGGGTAACACAAACAATTGTGTAATAAAACGATCAAACTCGATCGATAATATTTTCTCGTTAGTATTTAAAACGAGTTGAAAATAAACAGCGTCTGTGTCGTCAGTGCGGGGACGTCATCGCCCCCCCCCCCTCCTCTGGGAAAGCGCACATTCCTATTGTCCAAGATGGCGCCGGCGTACTGACATGTTTCGAGCCGTTTATCCTCAAACTCGCCCACAGTGCCTCGGTTCGGTGCTCGGCTCGGTACCGGTGCTGCTCTACAGCCGCCCCTAGTCTCGCCAGCGCGACCACCACCGCCGGAACCGACGAGGACGAGGCCGCCGGAGCGGGAAAGTTCGGAGCTCCATCATCGTGTGACCATGAAGCGGGCCGGGAGGGAGACGAGTCCGTCCAGAACCGCCGCCAAGCGGACTCGGGACCGAGAGAGAGAAAGCGCCCGGAGAGAGGAGCTTCCTCCGGCCCCGCTGGCGCTCCTGCTGGCCGAGAGCCGCGGGTATCACCGCCGGAGCCGCAGCAGGGAGCGAGAGAAGCCGCGGCTGCGGGAGGAGCGGCCGGCCGCGCTGGAGCTCCACCACCGGGAGCTCGGTCTGCTCGGACGCCCGCCGCTGAGGACCAGCGCCACGGAGCTCCCGGCGCCCCGGTCCGGGACTCTGGAGTACAAGACGCTGCTGATCAGCAACCTGGGCTCGCAGGTCTCGGACGAGGACGTGGAGGACGCGCTTTTTCACGACTTCAAGAAGTTCGGTGACGTCAGCATCAAACTGTCGCACACGCCGGAACTGGGCCGGATCGCCTACGTGAACTTCCGCCACCCGGAGGACGCCAAGGAGGCCCGGCATGCCAAGTCGTCCAGGTTGGTGCTGGGAGAGAGACAGCTGAAGATCGAACCCATGTATGTCAGGAGGCGGAGCGTGACGCCACCGGATGTGGCTTACCTACCTGTGCACGCGCCGTACACCTACAGACAGCGCTCCCTGTCCCCCCCAGTACCCGGGGTCAGTAACCTGAGGGACATCAGAGCCAGACACTATGCCCTGGAGAGCCTGGGACTCGGCAGAGAGCGGGAACGCCTGCTGGACTACTATGGGATGCTGGACGACCGGGGCCGGCCCTACGGACTTCCCGCCGCCACCACGGTGGTGGAGGACCTGAAGCCGGAGGACGACCAGCGTGCGACCAGCAACCTTTTTATCGGAAACCTGGACGGCAACGTGACGGAGGCGGAGCTGAGGAGGGGCTTCGACAAGTACGGCATCATCGAGGACGTGGTGATCAAGCGGCCGGCGCGCGGTCAAGGCGGCGCTTATGCTTTCGTCAAGTTTCAGAACCTGGACATGGCCCACCACGCTAAGGTGGCCATGCAGGGACGATCCATAGGTGGCAACCCTATAAAGATTGGATACGGAAAAGCCAACCCCACCACACGACTCTGGGTGGGGGGGCTTGGTCCAGGGAACTCTCTTGCCGCCCTGGCCAGAGAGTTCGACCGCTTTGGGAGCATCAGGAACATTGACTACTCCAAGGGGGACAGTTTTGCCTACATTCAGTACGAAAGCCTCGATGCTGCCCAGGCTGCCTGCACACAGATGAGAGGGTTTCCGCTTGGCGGCCCGGAGCGACGTTTACGGGTGGACTTCGCCAAAGTTGAGGAGAGCCCGTCCCGTCCTTTCCCCCCCGGCTACCAACAGCCGCTCCCGGCACCGGCCCACTTCGACGTCCTCGGCGAGGTTTTTGGTCGACATCGAAGCCTGGAGCGAGAACTGCGAGCACCTAGGGACCGCTCACCGACCGCCCCCCATAGCCTCATCGCCCAGAGGGAACGAGAGCGAGCCCTGCTGGACAGAGACTTTCCAACCAGTCCAGTCAGAAGCCTGGAGAGGAGAACTGCCGGCGTGGAGGCCTTTGGGAGGAGGCGGAGCAGGAGCAGGAGTCGGGAGCGCTGGCTGAAGGAGAGGGAGGAGCGCCGAGGCCGCCGGCGGAGTCGCAGCACGTCAGCGGACCGGCCGGCCGAGGACCGGGAGAAGGAGAAGGGTCGGGTCAGAGGAAGGGTTCCTGGAGGAGCCACTACTCCGGAGGCCAGTCCTGACCGTGCTCGGGTCCGTGCCCCGGACTCCACCACGGAACCGAGAGACCACTCTCCTGACAGCGGCGGGGTGGGCCACCATGACGACGCCGGCCCCGGACGTCACCACAAGCGCTCATCCGATCACCTCAACAACCACCACCACAGGAACAGCGAGGGAGGTGCTGCTGGATCCCCGACCCCACACCCCCCCTCCTCGCCCAGCTCCTTGTCAGATTTTGCCCAATCATCACTATCAAGGACGTGGCGCGGCTTTTTTGCCCTAAAGAACAGTAGCTTCCCAACGGACCTGTACCTTTTGGAGGGAGGCGCGACGTACTTCAGCGCCACCATGAAGCACCAGAGCCAGCCGGCGCAGCTTAAGATAGCGCAGCGTCTTCGTATGGACCAGACCCGCCTGGACGAAGTCGCTCGACGCATCAAGCTCGGGAGGCCGGACGGTTTCGCCATCCTGCTGGCCCTGCAGGGGCCCGCGGACCGCCAGGTGTCGGCCGCCGAGGCGGGCCTGCAGGTGCGTCTGCTCCGCCACCTGGTCACCTACCTGCGCAACAAAGAGGCCGCCGGCGTGGTCAGCCTGCCCGCCGCAAAAGACGGGGGTCCGGGGGCCATGTTGTACGCCTTCCCCCCCGGAGAGTTCTCGCAGCAGTACCTGCAGGCGGCCAAAAGGACAGTGGGGAACCTGGACGAGGAACACATGGTGATCGTGATCGTCAATGACACCAACTGACCTTTTTCCAACAATGTTTTATACCTGACCGGCCCACGCGGGGGGGGGCACAGCGTTGCACCTCAGGAACTTTTGTGGTGCCTTTTTATTGACTCTCTGATGTTTAAACAACACGCTGAGAAGGGGATCACGGGTTTGATACCCGTTAGCTGACAGGAAGCATATAAATCCTAGACCACCGATAGAGTCCCGACCCGAAGTCGTGCTGACATTTTTAGAAAAATAAAAGTTTTTAAAATCTCTCAGTCGTTTACTTTTATCGAGACGGTCTGTGGTGGCGAAAGAACTCCCTGGATGTCGTGCTGGAGCTCCGGGACCTTCTCTGGTCATAATGGTTTTAACAGAACCAGCAATAACGACATCGTGACGTTTGTCATTTCAACACTAACTCTCTGTATATTGTTCATTCCAGCGCCCTCTTGTTGTGGTCGTGGTCGGTGCATGCAAAAAGTTTTATTTTGTCTAAAATCTGTGAAAAACATGAGTTGATCTGAACATCAGTCTGTTGTCGTTTTTGTGCGCCGAAAATATTGACGTGCTCTTGCACAAAGGCAGTTGAACAGCATTAGTTAATAGTAAAAATGCCTTAAAGTGCACACAGAAGTATCAGTGGTGAGGGTTTACTCAACTGCTGACTAATACTGTTTGTATGATAGAGGGGAAGTAAGTGGTGTGGTTAAAGCAGACACTCTTTTCCTTGATTTTCTGGAACTCCTGTTGTGTTCTCAGTTTTATCTTGACCTTTAAAGTATATACTTTATTGAATATTGTTTTGATTGTTTAAGCGCTTTGTGACCCTGGTCTGGAAAATCGCTATATAAATACAAATGACTTACTTACTTACTCTTTAACACAAAGTAGGCAACTGAAAAACGTCCTGCGTTTACCAGATCTCACCACTGGGAGGAGCCAGAACACCTCGAAGTAGTCGCACCTGTGCGAACTTTGACCCCTGCGACAAAATGACATCAAAGACATTAAATGAACGTGAAAGTTCATAATTATGAAGTATGTTCACGTGTGACTGTGAGTGTGCTTGAGTGTGTATATATTTTTGGTTCCTAATCAAGTTTGTGTTTGTGTGTATCTGTGAGTGTGTATAGACTTAGACTTAGACTGCTCTTTATTGATCCCTTTGAGATAACACTCTCAGGGAAATTTCTGTTTTCCAGTAGTATAGAAGGAATAGAGAAAAAACCAAAACAGCACACAGAAGAACGATAGTATTAAATAACAACAACAGTAACTGAATATAACGATAGTATAAATAAAATAAACTAAACAAAGTGACTTTACGTTATTGCAAATGAAAGTGTCAAAGTGTTGTTAATCCACTGTAGAGGTGGAAGTGTCAGACTCCTTCCCCTCCGACTCCAGCCCCAAGCAACCTCCTCCCCCCAAGTGAGGAGTTGTACAGCCTGATGGCGTGAAAGACAAAGGAGTTTCTCAGTCTATTGGTCCTACACTTGGAGCAGCAGACTCTGAGTGAACCGGCTCCTCTGGTTAGTGATGACAGTGTGCAGTGGCTGGTGTCATCCATGATGTCCATCAGTTTGTCCTCTTCTCTGCCACCGACACCAGAGAGTCCAGTTTAATGCCGACCACAGAGCCTGCCCACCTGATGGGTTTGTCCAGTCTGGATGAGTCCCTCTTGGATATGCTGCCCCCCAGCATACCACGGTGTAAAAGAGGATGCTGGAGACAACAGATTGATAAAACATCCTCAGTAGTTTGCTGCAGATGTTGAAGGACCGCAGTCTCCTTAGGAAATACATCCTGCTCTGGGTCTTTTTGTACTGGTGGTTGGTGTGTGTTGTCCAGTCCAATTTATTGTCCAACCACAGGCCAAGGTACTTGTAGGACTCCACTGCCTCCACCTCAGCTCCGTCTAAGACAACTGGTCGCGACCTTGGTCTGGACCTCCTAAAGTCAATGACCAGCTATGTAAGATAGTGAGTTTGCCTGTGTGAATGAGATTTGTGATGGTGGAGTTGAACCAGCAACTCTTCAGCTGGTGTTCTGAGTGTGTGTCAAGGTGGGTCAGAAGTGGGTCCAGTGGTTCTGGAAGTGAAGAGTCAGAGTTGATGCTGGAAACTTTAATGATCAAAGTAGTGAAGGAGGAGCTGCAGAGGAAACCCTCAGTCGTCCACTCAGGCCACACCCACTTTTTCAACACCTTGGTTCTCAGTGGGAACATGATCTTGATTTCATCCTTTACTCTGAAACAGGGCAGACGTCTGGTTGTGGTCCACACAAGAATCTTCTCCTCTCACCTCCTCAACGTCTCCTTCACCAGCTTCAACTTCTGCAAGATGTCCTTGAAGTGAGAGAGTCAAGATTCAATGTTGAATGTTCAAATTATTATAGTTTACACGCTCTTATTGTGAAAATCTCCGCTCAGGAAGTGCTCTTGTTGGTCTCATTCTACTCTTGAAACAAGTGATAAATATAAAGCATAAAGTATTTTGTTATATTGAAGTTCACGCTCAAGTTTCTAATGAAGGTTTTTCTAAATTATGTTGTTTTTCTTTGTGTTAATAATATTTTTGATTTGTGAGATAATTTGGAAACTTTGGTGAGTTTTATTTTCAGCTCTTACAGTGATTCCACCTGCGATCTGTTGATGTTGATGACCATGAAAGAAGAGGAGCTACAGTGAGAGAGTGACACATGTGTGTGAGATCTTATCATCTGCTCCACTGAGGCCACGTAGGAGTGATTCTACACAGAGAAGAAGATGAGCAGGACAAACATGTGGCTCTAGTCTGAGGAGCTTCACTCAAGTCAGACTTTCTCCCAGCGTAGTGTCCTCATGATCAAGGATCCCGTCCCTGTTCTCCTGCCACCAGGTGAGGGACTTCTGCTGCTTCTGGGTCAGGTAGTTCAGCACGTCCTCTTGGGTCAGCGCCTCCAACTGTGGAGAAGAAGCAGCAGAGATGAGAGCAGCAGAGACCACAGCTCACCTGAAGCTTCATCACCAGAACCAGACAATAACGTAAGAAATGATAGACCTGAAGACTGGACTGAACTATAGCAAGACCAGAACCTTCTCCTCACCTGATCCATGAAGCAGCAAGAGCTGAAACACACACACACACTGGTCAACACTGAACTGAGATCCTCAGAAGAAGAAGACTAATGGTATCTGTGGATCTGAGCTGAGCTACAGGGCTCATATTAATGTGTGCGTTTAATAATGAGTGCATTTATTTCCCAATTTAAAAAAAGGGTATTCAAATATACAAAAATAATGAATATTTTTTTATTAATGGACATTATTTGAATAGAGTTTGATATCAAAATAAATGTTATTTATTTAGTAGTTTCTTATTTGTAGTTGTACTTTTAGATTCAATATAAAATATTGGTATTAAATCTCTGTATATGTATCTTACCAGACTAGTCCAATCGAACACTGAGCCACTTGCTCCATAATTTAAACTCACACTAAACTGTAAAACTAGTATTTTACAATTAGTTTAAATCCAAGCTCTGCTTTATAATTGACGATGATGAAAACATGCGTTAGTGCTTCTACATCGACGATCAAGTTGCTCTTTTGGTTTCAATTATCAAATAATTAAATGCCTTAAAGACTAAATAAACTAGAACTTGCTGCAGTTTTGTGAAAATAATTTTGATATGAACTAGAGACAAACACTAATACAAACATGTTTGTTTCTGTTAAGATGGCGTGTGTGAACAACCAGCTATGACTTGTTGACAGAACACACCTGAGAACACACCTGAGAGCAGCTGGAAGACATGTGTCGCTTCTTCTTCCAAACATTGGTTCTCTCGCTCCGACGTCACCTTCTGTAGAGCAGCAGCGACACAAGTCAACACATCTTCATCAACGCCATCAGTCAAGCTGCCCAACTGACACGTGTCAATCACCACAATGTCTTTAAGATAAGATGATATTTTGACTTTTCCTCATGTTTTGTGAGTAAAGGAGTGATGAAGGATTGTCAAAACACAACCTTTTGATTTGACAACTCCGCAAAACTCACGCAGTATCTCTAGACGGAACCCTAAACTGAACCAGCCTGGCAACATGTTGTCTGCTAAGGTTGCCAGATATTCGGGTTGTAAGAAAATATCCATATATGTAAACACAGCTCAAGCACAGCTTTTTTTTTACAATAAGGTATATATATTTTTTGAATGTACAATTAACATCCACACTGTTTGTTTATTTTTGTGTTGCAATTAAACTTCTGGCCACTAGATAGCAGCAGTCATTGTGTCCTTCGCATCTAGAGGTATAATGGAATCTCACAAGATCCCGGTGATGACTGAGGACGAGAGGATACAGTGACTCCAGCAGCTTTTAAAGCTGATTTTTGGACATATTTTGGTTTCAAAACAAATGAAAGCAGTTAAGACTTCGTCAAGAGTCATGTGGTCTGTAAATACTGCAACACCAGAGTCAAGTACTGGACAATACTACAAATATATCCTTGTTCTAACAGTATTGTTATTGTATTGTTAACCCTGTATCATGATATGTTTAGTAAAGCCAGATTCTTACCAACGGGCCCAATTATTTTCTTAGTCTGGGACCCTGACCGAACGAAATATGTATTTACCAAACTGTCGGCAAGAATTTATCTGATTTAAAAATGTTTAATAGGTTTGATGTAATTATCTCTTTGTTTGTCCTCTTTCCCAAAACACACACACAAAATGAAAATGTCGAGTACTTGACTCTGGTGTTGTAGTATTTACAGACCACATGACTCTTGACGAAGTCGTAACTGCTTTCATTTGTTTTCAAACCAAAATATGTCCAAACATCAGCTTTAAAAGCTGCTGGAGTCACTGTATCCTCTCGTCCTCAGTCGTTACTGAGATCTCACAGGATTGAATAGTTATTTTAGTTGTGAAGGGAATAATGACTGCTGCCATCTAGCGGCTTGAAGTTAAATTGCAACACAAAAATGAACAAATGTTGTGAATATTTGCATGTTAATTGTAGATAGATGATAAAAAAATGTTCATGTTATACTTTATTTATAATATAAAACATGAAAAAACTGTGAAGGGGTCAAATAAAAATGTGGTATCATAAAAGAATATTGCAATATTCAAGTGTATCAATATTTTCTTACGCCACTAATGTTGAGAATCTATCCTGGACAAAATCTATCTATTCTATCTATTTATCTATTTATCACTTCTTTCAAGAGTAGAATCAGACCAACAAGAGCACTTCCTGAGTGGAGATTTTCACAATAAGAGCACGTGAACTTAAATAACTTGAACATTCAACGTTGAATCTTGACTCTCTCTCTGCTCTCGGTGTGTCTGAGGGTTTCCTCTGCAGCTCCTCCTTCACTACTTTGATCATTAAAGTTTCCAGCATCAACTCTGACTCTTCACTTCCAGAACCACTGGACCCACTTCTGACCCGCCTCGACACACACTCAGAACACCAGCTGAAGAGTTGCTGGTTCGACTCCACCAGCACAGATATCACTTGCAAACACACTCACATACAAACACACACAAACTTCATAAAAAAAAACACTTTTTTATACACAAAGACAAAAAACACACACACACTTATACACGCATAAACACACTTATACACAGATATACACACTCATCACTTATACACAGACCCACACTTATATAAACAGACAGATACATACACACAATTATACACAGATACGTACACACACACACACACACACACACACACACACACACACACGCACGCATACACACACACACACACACACAGAGTGATCCGTTTGTGTCTGGATCAAACCTTCAGGACTTCAGTCAAGTCAGAGTTCAGAGAGAGGTCATGTGACCTGCAGGTCTCGGTTCAATCCTGCTATGGTACTGACCCCATAAGTCCGGTCAGGTGCTGAGATGGAACTGACCAGTGGACCGCTTCAGTCTTCAGAAGTTGTTCACTCACTTTGGTGTAATCTGACCTTTCAACTGGACCTGTAGTGTTCTGGCTCATTAACGTCTTCTTCAGTCTGAACCTGGACTGAAACAGCGCCCTCTGGCGGGATGAAGGGGATGCTGCAGCTGCGTGGTCTCGTTAGGGAACCGTCCTGTGAGGGACAGACATGGAGGGGCTGTCCTGACAACTACACACTGCTACACACAACTACACACAACTACGCACTGCTTTACACACTACACACTGCTTCACACAACTACACACTGCTTCACACACTACACACAACTACACACAACTACACACTGCTTTACACACTACACACTGCTTCACACAACTACACACCGCTTCACACACTACACACAACTACACACAGCTTCACACAACTACACACAGCTTCACACAACTGCACACAGCTTCACACAACTACACACAGCTTTACACACACTACACACAGCTTTACACAACTACAAACAGATTCACAAAACTACACACACCTACACACAGCTTCACACAACTACATGCAGCTTCACACAACTACACACAGCTTCACACAACTACACACAGCTTTACACAAATGCACACAGCTTTACACACTACACACAACTACACACAGCTTTACACACACTACACACAGCTTTACACAACTACAAACAGATTCACACAACTACACACAGGTTTACACAAATGCACACAGCTTTACACACTACACACAGCTTCACACAACTACACACAGCTTTACACACACTACACACAGCTTTACACAACTACAAACAGATTCACACAACTAAACACAACTACACACAGCTTCACACAACTACACTCAGCTTCACACAACTACACGCAGCTTTACACAACTACAAATAACTACACACAGCTTCACACAACTGCACACTGCTCCACACAACTGCACACAGCTTCACACAACTACACACAGCTTTACACAACTGCACACAACTACACACAGCTTCACACAACTGCACACTGCTTCACACAACTGCACACAGCTTCACACAACTACACACAGCTTTACACAACTGCACACAACTACACACAGCTTCACACAACTGCACACAGCTTCACACAACTACACACAGCTTCACACAACTAGACACAGCTTCACACAACTGCACACAGCTTCACACAACTGCACACTGCTTCACACAACTACACACAGCTTCACACAACTACACACAGCTTCACACAACTGCACACTGCTTCACACAACTAGACACAGCTTTACACAACTGCACACAGCTTCATACAACTACACACAGCTTCACACAACTGCACACAGCTTCACACAACTAGACACAGCTTCACACAACTGCACACACCTACACACAGCTTCACACAACTAGACACAGCTTCACACAACTACACACACCTACACACAGCTTCACACACTATGACAGTAACATTCTCCTCCTCCTCCTCCTTCCTTCTCTCCCTCCACTCCTGTGAATTTTCACTTCCTTACATCATGTCTGTAACTAAAGCATCGTCAGATGGTGGCTGTCAATCAAACAGGTCATGTGACCATAGCTATTATTAGAGAAGTCACTTATGTACAAACACAGACTCACACACACACACACACACACAGACCACCCTGGTGTTGTGAGTCCTGGTGTCACCTTCCAGACACACTCACGACTCATCGCTGAGATTCTTCATCTTCCTTCACCATCAGCCTCATCCCTTCTTCACCCCCTTTCTCAACGTATCGATCACCACATGTGTCTGCACTTTCTGTGTGTGATTGTGTGTGTGTGTGTGGGTGTGTGTGTGTGTGTGTGTGTGTGTGTGTGTGTGTGTGTTTATCTCTATGTCTGTGTGTGCTTGTCTGGGTTTTGGTTTATCCATATGAATGTATGTGTTTTTTGTCTGTGTTTTCATGTATCTTTGTTTGTGTGTGTGTATTCATACCCATGTTTGTTTATGTGTGTGTTTGTGTATTCCTATGTTTGTTTATGTATGTGTTTGCGTATCCCTATGTATGTCTGTTTGTGTATCTGTGTTTTTGTATCTCTATGAATGTAGTATGAATAAATATGTGAGTGTCTATGCTTTTGTCTGTGTGTGTGTATTTCTATGTACTGTATATCTCTGTGTGTATCCCTTATGTTTGTGTATGTCTTTGTCTGTGTTTTTGTGTATTCCTATGTTTGTGTCTATCCGGGTGTTTGTGTATACGTACCTTTGTGTCTATGAATCAATGAATGAGTGTTGGCGCATGTCTGTGTGTCTGTCTTTGTTTCTGAGTCTGTGTGAGAGAGTGTGTGTCCACGTGAGTGCTTGTGAATCCCTATGTGGGTCTGTGTGTGTGTGTGTGTGTGTGTGTGTGTGTGTGTGTGTGTGTGTGTGTGCGTGTGTGAGAGGGATTTTGTGTCCATGTGTGGTGGTGTGTTCTAAATGTGTCCTTATGTGTGTCTCTGCCTATGGGTGTGTGTCTGTGTGTGCCTGATAGTGTGTTTGCGTGTGAATGTGAGTGTTTGTGTGTATCTGTATTTGTTTGTGTGTGTGTCTGTGTGTGTACATGTTTGGGCATGTGTGTATCAGGTGAACAGGGGACATCTTGTCAGCAGCAGGTTTGATCCTCGCCGCTGTGCCCTCGAGCAAAACAGTGCAGTGATTTAGGTCCAGGACTGAGCTGACAACTGTAGGTGTGTGTGTGTGTGTGTGTGTGTGAGAGAGTATGTGTGTGTGTGTGCTTGAGTATGTGTGTGTGCGTGTGTTGGGTCAACACTGGCAGGAATGTTTGCAGCTCTGAGCTTGTTAACGTCCGTCAGGTTTTCTCACTTCTATTTATCTGTGCGCCCTGACCAAAACATTATGACCACCTTCCATAAACATTATTGTGTGTGTGTGTGTGTGTGTGTGTGTGTGTGTGTGTAACAGCTGAACACAACTCACTCACACAGTCAGAAGTGGGCGTGGTCTGCGTCAAACGACGGCAGCTATGATTAAAGATGGATGATGTCATGGTTCTCCTCTCACTCGGCCTCCATGTGTCGCCTACAGGACATTCCCAGACCACCTGTCCCCCCCGACCCCCCTCCCCGGCAGACGCCCCTGCTGCCTCATTCCTGAAGCCGCAGGGCATGATGGGAGATAGATATCGTCTTGGAACAATGGTTTGGCGAGACGTCACTTGTTCCAGCTGATGGAATAACTTGGAGGTCCGATGATGCCCGGGGATACGAGGGGAGATGAAGGGGGGTCGGGACCCTAACATTCCCTGAATACTTCCCAGAGCTGAGATCAAAACCTCAATTTCACTTCAAGAGTGAGAGTGACGAGAGCATCGGGAGCTTCTCTGGACTTGTCTGAGCATTAAAGTTGTTGATAAAGTTGTTGATAAAGTTGTTGATAAAGTTGTTGATAAAGTTCTGGACAAAGTTGTGGACAAAGTTGTGGACAAAGTTGTTGATAAAGTTGTGGACAAAGTTGTGGACAAAGTTGTTGATAAAGTTGTTGATAAAGTTGTGGATAAAGTTGTGGACAAAGTTGTTGATAAAGTTTTTGATAAAGTTGTGGACAAAGTTGTTGATAAAGTTTTTGATAAAGTTGTTGATAAAGTTGTTGATAAAGTTGTAGATAAAGTTGTGGACAAAGTTGTGGACAAAGTTGTTGATAAAGTTGTGGACAAAGTTGTGGACAAGGTTGTTGATAAAGTTGTTGATAAAGTTGTGGATAAAGTTGTGGACAAAGTTGTTGATAAAGTTTTTGATAAAGTTGTGGACAAAGTTGTTGATAAAGTTTTTGATAAAGTTGTTGATAAAGTTGTTGATAAAGTTGTTGACAAAATTGTTGATAATGTTGTTGATAAAGTTGTTGATAAAGTTGTTGACAAAATTGTTGACAAAATTGTTGATAAAGTTGTTGATAAAGTTGTTTATAAAGTTGTGGGTAAAGTTGTGGACAAAGTTGTTGATAAAGTTGTTGACAAAATTGTTGATTAAGTTGTTGATAATGTTGTTGATAAAGTTGTTGATAAAGTTGTAGATAAAGTTGTTGATAAAGATTCATAATTACTGTGTTTACATCACACGTCATACCAGACGTTTACTCACAAATACTTTGTGTGTTTATATATTTTAAGTGCGTGTCTCTGCGAGTGTATGTGTGTTTGTCTCTGTGAAAGTCTGTGCAATGTTTGTGAGTTAGTGTGTGTCTCTGTGAGAGAATGTGTGTGATTGAGTATAATTGTGAGCGAGTGTGTAACTGTTTGATTGTGTATATTTGTGATCGAGTGTGTGTCTGTGTGATTGTGTATAATTGTAAGCGAGGGTGTGTCTGTATGATTGTGTATATTTCTAAGAGAGTGTGTGTCTGTGTGATTGTGTATATATGTGATCGAATGTGTGTCTGTGTGATCGTGTATAATTGTGAGTGAATGTGTGTTTTTGTATAATTGTGAGCGAGTGTGTGTCTGTGTGATTGTGTATATATGTGATCAAATGTGTGACTGTGTGATCATGTATAATTGTGAGTGAATGTGTGTTTTTGTATATTTGTGAGCGAGTGTGTGTCTGTTTGATTGTGTTTATATGTAATCAAGTGTGTGTCTGTGTGATTGTGTATATATGTGATCGAATGTGTGTCTGTGTGATTGAGTATAATTGTGAGCGAGTGTGTAACTGTTTGATTGTGTATATTTGTGATCGAGTGTGTGTCTGTGTGATTGTGTATAATTGTAAGCGAGTGTGTGTCTGTATGATTGTGTATATTTCTAAGAGAGTGTGTGTCTGTGTGATTGTTTATAAGTGTAAGCGAGTGTGTGTCTGTGTGATTGTGCATAATTGTGAGCGAGTGTGTGTCTGTATGAATGTATATATTTCTAAGAGAGTGTGTGTCTGTGTGATTGTGTATATATGAGCGAGTGTGTGTCTGTATGAATGTGTATATTTCTAAGAGAGTGTTTGTGTGAGAGTGTAAATGTGTGTGTGTTTTCACCCTCCATGCAGTGACATCACAGGTGTGTCCACCGTACACTCTCTGTCACTCCAGCTGCTGTTTCTCTTCCTTCCACGTTTGTTTCCTTCTTTTCTTTTCTCCTCGTCCGTCACCTGCTGCTGGAGGAGGCGTGGCCTGAGCTCAGTGGAAGAAAAGGAGCTGCAGGTGGAGAAAGGAAGTGACATCACACATTTACACTCCTTAACCTCAGCAGGACGACCAGCGTTGACATGGAAATGACCCAGCAGTGTCTTAATGTCCCTGTAGACCTGCACAATGACCCCCATCTGTCCCTCACCGTGGGTCCTCTCCCCTGCCTTCACCCCCATACACACACACACTCATACACACACACTCTCAAACACACACACTCTCAAACACACACACTCTCAAACACACCCCACCAGGCCTGTTAAGTTATCTTCAGCTGTGCAAGTGTGTCTTTGTGCGAGTCTGTCGGTGTGTCTTTGTGCGAGTGTCTGTGTGTTTCTTTTAGTGAGTCTGTGTTTGAGTGCGTTGGTCTGTCAGTAAATCTTTGAATCTGTGACACGTTTGTAATTTCTGTGTCTTTATTTAAGTGTACCTGTGCGTGTCTTTTTTGTGCGTCAGTGGTGTGTTTTCGAGTGTGTGTCTCTGTTAGGAGTCTGTAATTTAGTGTCTGTGTTTTAGTCTTTAAGTCTTATGGTGTGTGTGTGTCTAAAAGAGTTTGTATGTAAGTCTCTAATTTGTCTTTGAGTCTGTGTGCGTGTAATAGGTGTGTGTGTTGTGCGAGAAGTGTTTATGAAAGTGTGTGTATGTTTGTGTCTGTGAGGTGTTCATGAGTGTGTTTATTTTTTGTGTATCTGATTTGTTCATAAGTGTGTGTATGTTTGTGTCTGTGATGTGTTCATGAGAGTGTGTATGTGACGTGTTCACAAGTGTGTGTATGTTTGTGTCTGTGAGGTGTTCATGAGTGTGTTTATTTTTGTGTATCTGATTTGTTCATAAGTGTGTGTATGTTTGTGTCTGTGAGGTGTTCATGAGTGTGTTTATTTTTGTGTATCTGATTTGTTCATAAGTGTGTGTATGTTTGTGTCTGTGATGTGTTCATGAGAGTGTGTATGTGACGTGTTCACAAGTGTGTGTATGTTTGTGTCTGTGAGGTGTTCATGAGTGTGTTTATTTTTTTTGTATCTGATTTGTTCATAAGTGTGTGTATGTTTGTGTATGTGATGTGTTCATGAGTGTGTTTATTTTTTGTGTATCTGATTTGTTCATAAGTGTGTGTATGTTTGTGTCTGTGATGTGTTCATGAGTGTGTGTATGTTTGTGTCTGTGATATGTTTATGAGTGTGTGTATGTTTGTGTCTGTGATGTGTTCATGAGAGTGTGTATGTTTGTGTCTGTGATGTGTTCATGAGAGTGTGTATGTTTGTGTCTGTGATGTGTTCACAAGTGTGTGTATGTGACGTGTTCACAAGTGTGTGTATGTGATGTTATCACAAGTGTGTGTATGTTTGTGTATGTGATGTGTTCATGAGAGTGTGTGTATGTGACGTGTTCACAAGTGTGTGTATGTGATGTTTTCACAAGTGTGTGTATGTTTGTGTATGTGATATATTCGTGAGTGTGTGTTTGTCTGTGATGTGTTCATGAGTGTGTGTATGTTTGTGTATGTGATATATTCGTGAGTGTGTGTTTGTCTGTGATGTGTTCATGAGTGTGTGTATGTTTGTGTATGTGATGTGTTCACAAGTGTGTGTATGTGTGTGTCTATGATATATTCGTGAGTGTGTGTTTGTCTGTGATGTGTTCTTGAGTGTGTGTATGTGACGTGTTCATGAGACTGTGTGAATGTGACGTGTTCACAAGTGTGTGTATGTGTGTGTCTGTGATATGTTCGTGAGTGTGTGTTTGTCTGTGATGTGTTCACGAGAGTGTGTGTCTATCATGTGCTCATAAGTGTTTGTGAGTCTGTGATCTGTCCATGAGTGTGTATGAGTCTCTGTGTAATCATCTTTAGTGTGTGTCTGTGTAAGTGGTGGTGTGTGTTTTTGTCTGTGCGCGTGTCTATCAGTGTGCAGGAAAAAGTTTGAAAACATTCCTCCTAATGTTCCGCGGGTCACGTGACTTGTCTTTTGTGGGTGACGCGCTGCAGCGTGAACCTGGGGGGAGGAGGGGGGAGGAGGGGGAGGAGAGAGCTCCTTCCCTCCCCTTCCTCCTCCCCCTTCCTCCTCCTCCTTCCTCCTCCTCCTCCTTCTCCTCCTCCTTCTCCGGCTGGATATTCATCCTTCAGCTCCGACGCGGACATTTACCGCGGAGGACGTCGAGTGAGTCTGATCTTCGCAGCCGCAGAAGGTTCTTGTTGGGTTCGACGCTTCACCTCCTGCCGGTCCAACTGGTTCTCACTGCTGTCGCCTCGGAACCGCAGAAGGTCCGGAGACTCTGGACTGCAGCCGCAGGAGGCGAGCTTGGCCCGGCGAGGACTGACGAGGAGGTTCCGGGACGGTGAGTCGCAGTGTTGGTTCTGTTCGTTTGTTTTGGCGGAACCACCAGGAGGAGACCGTCTTCCTGGCGTCTCCGTCCGTGTTCCGAACCTTTTTTCTGGTCCCGGCTCCTCCCCGCGGCGCCCGGCTCTCCTCCCGCCCCTTGGTACTCAACGGTGGTCCTGGTTCTGAGCAGCTGAACTGGGTCCGGAGGCCCGAACAGGTGCAGCGGACCAGAGGCGCCGGGTTTAGGGCCTGTTTACGACCGGGCCGTGTTTCAGCCCAACAGAAGCTGGGTTTATTTTGGTCCCGTTCAGGGTCAGAGGAGTCCACATGTTGGCGGGACGAACCAGGTGTGGACCTAGTCCAGCATCGTGACGTCACACTTTCACCTGGTGCCGATAAACAACGAGCTCGACATCGCGGTCGTGATTCCCTTCACGTCCGCGTCCCCATGGAAACGTTGGGACCAGAAGCTCGAATTGTTGGTCCAGTGGCGTGTTGGTACCGAAAAGTTTCGAGACGTTTTAAAGTTCGTAAATCAACGGTCATGGTTCTGAACCTCGGTTCTGGGTTTAGGACAGACTCTGATCCGGGTCCTGGTGGGTGTTCTGGTCCACAAGAATCTCCAGCTGCCTGCAAACATAACTGTCGCCCAGAATAGTTCTGGCGTGTGTGGGGGCGTCTCAAAATGTTCTGACCCACAAGTCTCCTCCGGACACCGTTTTTCAACACCTGCCCGGAGTGAGATGGTCTGAAATGTTTGGCTCATGAACCGAGTGAGATGTGAACCCTTCACTGAGGGCTCAGGTTCACACTCTGGCGAAGGAACATGTCGTCTGGTGACGGTGATTTGAAAGTAAATCTGTTGAACAAAAAAGTAATTCAGAACATTTCTCTGAGCACGACTCACATGTGTTACAAAAGACACACAAACGCATAGATTGTCACTCATGCACTTTGGAAAAAATATATACACAATCATAGATACACACATGGATAAGAAAAACTTTTATTTGATCCACATTGCGGATAATTGTGTAGATATATAGACATGAACCAACACAATTACACACTGATACAAACTATTGTTGCACATATTCATAGATACACTTTTAAGCATACAACTACACACACTCACGGATACACACTCGCACATACAACACAATTAAACATTGAGACACACTCACGCATACAACACTATTACACACTGATACAAACTATTGTTAAACATATTCATAGATACACTATCACGCATACAAGTAAGCACAACTACACACACTCACGGACACACACTCACGGATACAACACAATTAAACATTGGGACAGACTTGCGCATACAACACAATTACACACTGAGACATATTATTTGATACAAAAGCACGCATAAAAACATAACTACACACATTTACAGATTATGCACACACATGAATACACACACAGTTATAGACAGTGGAACACAATAACACACACAGCTATACATGCACATACTTACTCATACAAACACACACTACACATCGATAAACACAGACAATTTTACACATAGACGAATACTTACAGAAATTCTAAATTACACACTCGCATACACACTTGCACGTCTTTACACTAACTGATACACACTCACACAAACACAACTTGTGAGTTTCTGGTGTCAGTTGTCGTGTCTGGAGGTTGTTTGTTCAGTTGTTGTTTGAACCACATGAAAGCAGATTCTACTCTAGCAGGTGTGTGTGGTTCTGCTGGTCTTCTTCTGGACCAGAACCAGCAGGTCCAGCTCAGTGTAGATGCGTTTGTTCTGTAGACCACACGGATGTTCCACGGCCAGAGTGTAGCTGTGAGGGCAGCGTGAGCTGAACTCGTCGTCACGTCCGGAAAGTGCATGAAAGCAGAAGCGAGCGACTCACAAAAGCGGAAATGTCATCGACACACAAACACACAGTCGCACACTTGATTGTGTTTGACTGTCAAATGTAACGTGTCGACTCTTCAGGATTCATTTCCTCCTGTGTTTGTCTGCTGCTGCCGAGTCAAGCTGAGTCAACACACACTCTGTTACACACACACGTGCACACAAACACTCTCTTACATGGACTCTGAGGTAGCAGTGTGTCGACTCCACCTCACATACAAGTGGACTCTGGAAGGTTCTGATCCAGTGACCTTTCACCCCGAGTGCCTAACGTCTTCCCAACACTTCCCCACATGTTCACACCTACTGATCCTCACATACACACATGTGGACGCACACACTCGTACACACAGAGGTATACACTCCTACAGACACATCCAGACACACACACACCCGTACACTTTTACACAGATACACACTCTAACGCACACACATGTATACCCTTATACACTCAGTTTTACACTTTTACACACGCATGTGGACACACAATCAGATATACACTCTTACAAACACACATACAGTATATACACTCTTACAAACACACATACACACTCTTACAAGCGCACATATATAAACACCCTTACAAACACACATACACACTTTTACAAACGCACATATATAAACACTCTTTCAAACACACACGCACACACTCTTACAAACACACATACGTATATACATTTTACACACACGCATACAGTATATACACTCTTACAAACGCACATATAAACTCTTCCACACACACACAGTATATACACACTTGCACACACACATATACACTCTTGCACACACAAATACAGTATATATACTCTTACAAACACACATTTACTCTCTTACACACACATACAGTATATACACTCTTACTGACTCACACTCATATGTGGACACACAAACAGACTCACACTCATATGTGGACACACAAACAGACTCACACTCATATGTGGACACACAAACAGACTCACACTCGTATGTGGACACACAAACAGACTCACACTCATATGTGGACACACAAACAGACTCACACTCGTATGTGGACACACAAACAGACTCACACTCATATGTGGACACAAACAGACTCACACTCATATGTGGACACACAAACAGACTCACACTCATATGTGGACACACAAACAGACTCACACTCGTATGTGGACACACAAACCGACTCACACTCATATGTGGACACACAAACAGACTCACACTCATATGTGGACACACAAACAGACTCACACTCATATGTGGACACACAAACAGACTCACACTCGTATGTGGACACACAAACCGACTCACACTCATATGTGGACACACAAACAGACTCACACTCATATGTGGACACACAAACAGACTCACACTCATATGTGGACACACAAACAGACTCACACTCTGGTTCACCTGAACAACAAGCGTGTGTTTCCACCTGAAGTCGCTCCCTCTGGAATGCTGGGAATTCTGGGAGCCGTCGCTCCTTCACAGCGTGAGCTGCTGGTTGAGGGTGCGGCGCCACCAGGGGGCGTGTTGATCAGGAAGTGGTGTTTGTGGAGCGTCAGGTGGTCTCGGTGTATCTGTGACTTGGTCCTGAAGCTCATCCCTTCAACACCGTCCAGAACCAACAGAGAGAGGTTCGGGTCAGAACCTTCCAGCTGCAGGTCTGATGCTCTGAGGGGGGGGGGGGTCGTTTGATTGACAGCTGGAGACACGAACACACCTCTCAAAACATCCTGTTCCAGGTCGAGTCTGCTGCGATCTGACCGTGAGGACAAGTTGTCCTCCTCACCCTCCTTACACTCTCCTCACCCTCCTTACACTCTCCTCACCCTCCTTACACTCTCCTCACCCCTCAGTGTGGGAGGAGTGATCGGGTGATTGACATCCCAATCAAGGTGTACAAGGGGGCGGAGTCTAGACTGTAAGCTCTTCATCTCTGCTGATGTACTTTAGAGTGTAGTGTTCCTCCTTCACACACACACACACACACACACACATACACACACTCCAACTTTCTCACACACAGACGGATACACACATACACACACGCACACACTCTAACTTTATCACACACAAACGCACACAGACAGATACACTGATTAATTCTCTCTCACACAGATACACATTTTAAAGACACACACACAAGTACACATTTTCACTGACACACGCATGCACGGATACACATTTTTACTGCTACTTGCACACAGACACGACGAGATACATATTTTCGCTGTTGCACACAGACACAGACACACTAATAAACATTCTCTCTCACACACAAATGCACACAAAGATACGCATATTTATTGACACAGAAATACAGATTTTCTCCCACTCACACACAGATGCGCACACACTCACACACCCTCTCTCACGCACACAAATACACACAGAATATACAAAAAACACACGCACACAGTCTACACAATGAACACAAACGCACACAATACAAAACAACCAATGCATATTCTCTTTTATGCACACAAAATACACAAGAATACACACACAGTTAAACATACTCTCTCCCACACAGAGAAATGCATAGACACACACACATATATGCACCCACCCCCCACACACTTACACACACACACACAGGAGGGGTCATCTTCACACACCCCTCTCTCACACACACACCTTCTCTCACACATTCATCACAAATTGGGGGGATCGCGGTCACCTGACGCTGTGTGCGTTTCATCTTAATCCGAAGTTCATTGTAGACCCTCGGAGGTCGCGACCTCCAGGGCTGTTGTGGAACCTGCTAACCTCCCCCTCCCTCCACAGGTCCGGACAAAGGTTGGGCTGGTGAGACGCAGACTTGAGGAGACAGTCGAACCTCGCCGGGACAAAAGAGGAGGCGGCGGAGGGTCGTGGGCCGGCGCCGGGCAGAAGTGGGCGGAGATCAAGCAGAAGGTCTGAAAGGAAGGATTTACTGTTGCGCCCCCTCCGGAGTCGCCGGCTTTTGTTGACCGCGCGTCCGTGGATCGCTCAGGAATGTGTGACGAGGGGAGTCGGGGCGCCCGCCGTGGGCCGGTCCCCGGACCCCCCAGGACTCGAGGGCTATTGCTGGGCCTGCTGTTGGCCGGACTGTGCTGGTGCCCCCCCACCGCTGCAGGTGTGGAGCTGGAGGCGTCCATGACTTCCTCCTTCCTCAACAACTTCCAGGAAGTGACGGAGGATCTACGCGTGAAGGAGGACGCCGCCATCGCCGCCGCCGCCGCCGCCAAGCAGCAGAACCTGGCGGCCGGACACTCGCCGTTCCCAGACTGGTCTGCCGTGGTGGGACGGATGTTCCAGATGGAGGTGCCGGCCAGACTTGGAGGTCTTGGAGCAGATGACGTCGTCATGGTGAGGGACCTGTCTTCATATTCACTCCTCAGTGTTGTCATGGTGACCAGTGTGTGAGTGACACTCGAGTGTCGTCATTAGGGGTATGTGAAAATATTGATAAAATTAAATATCGCAATATATTTTTTTAGCATACTGTATATTCAACAGCACTATCTAAAAAAATATAATTTAAATATTGTGTTTTTGTAGGAATTAAAATCATTTTTTAATTTTACAATTAATGGTTTATAACTTTAAAGTGTGTTCAAAATAAAATAATTCAATTTATATTTATAAATTAAACCTCCGGCCGCTAGATGGCAGCAGTCATTACGACCTAAGCAGATAAAGGAACAATGAAAAAGGTCCCTGATGACTGAGAACGAGAGGATACAGTGACTTGAAAACAAATTAAAGCAGTTACGACTTCGTCAAGAGTCATGTGGTCTGTAAATACTACAACACCAGAGTCAAGTACTCGACTGTACTACACATATATACTTGTTACAACAGCTTCATGATACACCGTATTATTGACCCTGTATCATGATTCGCATCATTTTACCAGATTCCTGCCAAAACGCAAGTTTTTTTCACAAGCCACACTCGTAACCATGACGACCTGGGCTGTTTTGTGTTTTCCGAGCCTCTTGGGTTGCGAGTGTGTTTCTGGGGTGTGCTCCCCTCCGCTGGTGTGTTTGGTGGAAAGTGCAGTTAAAAGCAGCGGCTCCCGGATGACTCATCACTTTCCTGGCACCGTGGTGGCGGTGGCGGCCATGTTGCTATGTAATTAAAGCGTCAGCTGTGTTTCACATTCTTCGCCCCACGTTCATTCAGGAGGTTCTGATCCGCCCAGACTTGTCCTCCGCCGGTGCGTCACTCGTGTTCTGCCATGTTTGGTGTGGAAGTATTTATAGAGCTGTTGAAAGGTCAGGGGTCATCGCTGTCCCGTCCACAACTTCCATGGAAACACTTCAACCGTTGCCCCTTCCCGAGCTGTCAATCATCTCCAGAGCCCGCCCACATGCCTCTGTCGGGAGAGACGATTGGAGGGATCGAACATGAAAAGACCCGTTGATTCTTATCTGAGACACACACACACACACACACACACACACCTAGAAACCTACACACAAACCTAGAGAAACGCATACGTACACTCCTTTACACACACGCACTTAAACGAAAGAACATACACACGCTCACCTACAGATCACACACACACACTCACACACACACACAGATGCACATACACCTCTTTACATATGCACCTACACACACACACACAGAGACTAACACGCATAGAAAACCACACATGGACACGCAAGCACAAACACAAACCCATACCTGCATTAAGACACGTACACACACCGGATACACACATACATACAAAACCACACATATAATCACACACAAAGAAACCTACACACAGAGACGGATAAAACCTACAGAAGTGTACGCACACACACACACACACACTCCTTTACACACACATACAGACGTATATCCTCCCTCCTAGATGCAAACACACCCTCACACACAAGTACCCAACACACAATCTCATGGGTGCACACACACACACACACCCTCACAGATGACAACATTCATCCTTATAGATGAACACACACACACACACACACACACACACACAGTCACGCGTCACACTTTCCAGTGGAAGTTCTGCACACAGACTTGTCTTGTTCTCTTCACCATGGAAAGATTTTCGTGCAGATGTTTCTGGTTCCTCTTCTATTCTTGTCATCGACTTCCTGCTCAATACCTGGTGCTGACTGAAGTACCTGAAGTAAACGTGTCTTGTCTTGCAGGTCTCAGAGCTGGGTCAGGATCAACTCCCTCGTTGGTTGCACTGGGACGCCGGCAGCCGGACCCTGCGAGGGCTCCCCCTGGAGGAGGATCGTGGAGTTCACTACGTCTCAGCTTCCGTGTCAAACGGCAGCAGGACTTCCTCCTCGGAGGTCCTCTCCATCGAGGTCCACCCTGAAGACCACGAAGACTCGTCTCCGCCCGCGGAGGTTCCTTCGTTCACGTGCGCGGACGAGGCGCCGGTGACGCTGCTGACGGTGATCCTGGACGCCGACTTGACCAAGATGAGTTCCTGGCAGCGCGTGGACCTGCTGCGGCGCATGAGGGGGTTCTCGGGGGTGGAGGTCCGCGACATGAAGATGCTGCCTGTGGTCAACAACCGGCTCTTTGACATGTCCGCCTTCATGGCCGGACCCGGGAACGCCAAGAAGGTGAGAACCGGGATCGAAGCCATCAGAATGTTGATGGTTAACATTTTCAAATGTTAAGGTTTTTTTTAATTAAAGTTGTTCTTATCAAGCCTTTCATTATTATTTAAATATTGAATTCAATAATTTCTTTATTTAAGAATGCAATTGTTTTTTAAATAATTTATTTAAAAAATATATATTTTCAATTAGTTTTTGCTTTTATAATTCAAATAATTTGTCTAAATTCCATATTTTTTAATCCGTAGCCTTTTAAATTAAATATATAAAATGTTGCTTATCATAGTGCCACCCTTGGCTTACGGTTTGAATCATAACTAAATGACAAACTATGTGTAAAAAAATAAATAATAATAATAATAATAATTAAAAAAATGAAAATGAATGAATAATTTCAATTATTATTTAATATTGAATTAAATTATTGAATTAAATATTGAAATTATTCAATATTTAAATAAAAAATCTTCAGCAAGTTTCAGCATTTGATATGTTAAACTTAACCAGTAAATATATTGTATTTCATTGATATATTTACTTACAATGGATCTTTTTCTCTGGTTAAATTCACGGTTGTGTGTTTTGGGTTCCTGTTGTAACCTTGACTCGTTGCCTCCCTCAGGTGGTGGAGAACGGCGCTCTGCTCTCCTGGAAACTGGGATGTTCGCTGGACCAGACCTCGGTCCCCAACATCAACAGCGTGCAGGGACCCGCTAAGGAAGGGACCATGTCGGCCAGGCTGGGGTACCCGGTGGTGGGCTGGCACATCGCCAACAAGAAGCCCCACGTTCCCAAGAGAGTCCGCCGTCAGCTGAACAACACCCCCACCCCGGTGCTGGTGGTCATGCCTCCGACCACTGTGGTGGAGCCCCCGGTGAGGATAGTGCCAACACTCTCCTCTCCTTATATCGCGGCCCCAACTGAAAGTGCTGCCCCCCCAGTGAGAGGACCTGTCCCTCTCCCGGGCAAACCCACTATCAGATTTCGTGATTCTGTTTCCCACACTCCAACTTTAGGACCTCCTCAACCCACCAGGGTGATGGATTCAACCAGCACTATTCCTATTCAGCCCACGTTGACCAGACCCACATATGTAGAGGCCACCGCCACCCCCCCAACACCAACTAGAAAACCCACCAAGAGACCCAAGAGGCCAAAACCAACACCCATTGCTCAAGAACCTAAAGCCCCAACGGCTAAACCACCTAGGCGGCTCACGCCTCCCCCTGATGTGGTGTTGGACCTGTACAACGAGAGCCCAGTTTTGAACAATCCCATTGACCAGGTCAACGCTCTGGTCGGGACCTACTTTGAGGTGAAGATCCCTTCTGACACCTTCTTCGATAAGGAGGACGGAACGACCGACAAACTCCGACTCACTCTGAGGCAAAACCACAAGGAGGTAGTGGGAGACTCGTCTTGGATCCAGTTCAACACCACCAGCCAGCTTCTGTACGGACTCCCGGACGTCCACCACGCTGGGAAGCACGAGTACTTCATGCAGGCAACGGACAAAGGTGGTTTGAACGCCATCGACGCTTTTGAGGTGAGAGTGAGTCGCTGGCCCACCAACGACAAGAGCCCGGCAGTCTTCGTCGCTCGCTTCGACGGCGACCCACGTTCAATTACCAACGATATTCACAAGAAGGTCCAGCTGGTGAAGCGGTTGGCCTACGCTCTCGGGGACCGGAATTGCAGCAGTGTCAGCCTGAGGAACATCACTAAAGGTTCCATCGTGGTTGAGTGGACCAACACCAGCCTGCCACAGCACCCATGTCCTCGGGAGCAGGTGGCCACCATGAGCAGGATGCTCGCGGACGCCGACGGGAATCCTTCCCGGTCTTTCAGGTACGCGATGGAGCCGGAGTTTCGGCCCCTGGACGTGAAGGTGAAGGGACGTGCCAGCTGCAAGATGTACTCCTTCATCCCGCCGGCAGAGATCGACGTCTCGCAGCCACCTGCCGTCACGCCCGCCTTGGGGACGGGCCGCCAGAGCACCGACGATGTGTACCTGCACACGGTGATCCCGGCTGTCGTGGTGGCAGCCATCTTGCTGATGGCGGGGATCATCGCGATGATCTGCTACAGGAAGAAGAGGAAAGGGAAGCTCACCATGGAGGACCAGGCCACCTTCATCAAGAAAGGAGTTCCCATCATCTTTGCAGATGAGCTGGACGACTCCAAGCCGCCCCCGTCCTCCAGCATGCCGCTGATCCTCCAGGAAGAGAAGCCCCCCCTGCCTCCTCCAGAGTACCCCAACATGGCCACCTCAGAGACCCAGCCCCTCAACCAAGAGATGCTGGGAGAGTACACCGCTCTGCGGGACGAGGACCCCAACGCCCCTCCGTACCAGCCTCCGCCCCCGTTCACCACGCCCATGGACGGCAAAGGATCGCGCCCCAAGAACATGACCCCATACAGATCCCCACCTCCTTACGTGCCCCCCTAAGACTGCCGCCGCCCCGTGCTGGGCGGAGAGAGAGGAACAGTTTCCTGCGAGGGGATGACGGTGCTAAAGTACAAAACTACAATGGGGACTCTGGTCTGGGGACTTGCGGGCGGGTTTTACAGTAAGAGTGGGACAGAGCCCAACAACACCACAGCGGCCTCAGACTTTCTCTTCGTCATGGACGAGTGAGACGTTTGTTTCAAGTTTTCTTTCAAGTTAGAGACAGATTTTATTTTTTCATCTTTTTAAGGAGCTCAGAAGCACAAAAGCTTTCGTGTGTGTGTTTGTGTGCCTGCGTGCACAGATTCTTCCAGCTGGGGGCGCTCTTCTCAGTCACACTACTGTTTTTTAAACGAAGAAGCTAAACTGCTGTTTTTACACCAAATAGTTGACGTGTGTTTGTGTAGCTCTGGTGTGTAGGACGTGACATGGCGGCGTGGTAAGGAAGTCGATGATAGTAGAGGGGCGTGGTCAAATACAAGCTTCCCTTACACACACACACACACACATACACACACTCTTTCGTATGTAACAAACTTATTTGGTCCGCCAGAATGTTTTGCAATAACGTTGGAGGCATTTTCTGCCGCGTGTTCTTAATAAAGTGCTACAAACCAGCAGTTCTGCTCTGAATCGTTTCCATTGAAGTTTGGACCGTCAGTCGTTTAGGTCTCTCTGGTCATTTCTAACGAAAGCAAAGGCTCCACCTTTCAACATACAGACGATTAAATTTAATTAAAAATGTGTATTCAAAGCTCAAAACGACAACATTTGAACAAGTTTAAGGTTTCAATATTCTGATGACACTGATACTTCCAACCTCCCCCCCCACACACCCCGGGTCTGCCAACAAAGTTTGGCACCAACTAATTATGGAACGATATCTTTCCTGGACCCACCAGAGCTGTCATGTGACCTGGAGGAGGGAGGAGGGGGTGAGATACCACGGTAAAAACGATGGCCCTTGACCTTTAGAACTTGAACGTGTAAAAAGGAAAAACGTTTTATGTGTGTGAGAGCGATAGTGTGTATCTGTGAGTAAAAGAATGTGTATTTTTGTATTAGTGAAATAATCTGTGTCTGTATTTTTGAGTGAAAGAATGTGTATTTTGTGTGAGTGAAATAATCAGTATCTGTGTGATGGGTGTGTGTGTATTTGTGAGTGATTTTTTTTTTGTGGGTCTATGTATTTGTGTGTTCAATAGAATGTGTGCGTGTGTGTGTGATCCAGACGCACAACAGGAAAATATCTCAGGTCACAGATGCATTTCCCGCTGTGACCACCAGGGGCTGCTGTGGTGCTAGTTTTCTTGTGACGGCGTGAGTCCTGTGAAGCATTAGAAGAAGAAAGCCTGGCGCTTCAAACTTTGTTGTTCACTCAAAGTCACAACAACAACAGGACTCTTGTCAGTTTATCTCACAGTCGTCTTCTTGTTCGCCGTGGTTGTCCCAGAAGATCCGGACAAAGCTGCGGAGTGTTCTGGACCTTTAGACCAGGCGGTTCGGAATGTTCCGTTGGCTGGACCCACGAAGATGAAAATGAGAGTCAGTGACCCGACGACCCCTTCCACGCTGAAGACGTCTGGACATCCTGTTTGTCTCGTTCAGAATCTTTCCATGGTGACGAGCAGCTGTCACTCATCTGCTCACGGAGGTCACATGACCTGAGTTGCCAACAGGTTCGGAATCCTTCAGGGAGGAACATCAGGACTTGAGATGAGCCTTGAGTTTGAATGAAACCTTCTGATGAGTCAATATTCAGATCATGAGTTGAATAGCAATAAAATAAAGAACACAATCACCCATCAGGAAACACTCCCCTGTCAGGACACACACACACCTATCAGGACACACACACACCTATCAGGACACACACTCCCCTATCAGGACACACACACACCTATGAGGACACAAACGCACACCTATCAGGACATACACACACCTATCAGGACACACACTGCCCTGTCAGGACACACACACACACACACACCTATGAGGACACAAACACTCACCTATCAGGACACACACTCCCCTGTCAGGACACACACACACACCTATCAGGACACAAACACTCACCTATCAGGACACACACTCCCCTGTCAGGACACACACACACACACACCTATGAGGACACACACTCCCCTGTCAGGACACACACACACACCTATCAGGACACAAACACTCACCTATCAGGACACACACTCCCCTGTCAGGACACACACACACACACACACCTATCAGGACACACACTCCCCTGTCAGGACACACACACACACACCTATCAGGACACACACTCACCTATCAGGACACACACTCCCCTGTCAGGACACACACTCCCCTGTCAGGACACACACTCCCCTATCAGGACACACACTCACCTATCAGGACACACACTCACCTGTCAGGACACACACTCACCTATCAGGACACACACTCCCCTATCAGGACACACACTCACCTATCAGGACACACACTCACCTGTCAGGACACACACTCACCTATCAGGACACACACTCCCCTATCAGGACACACACTCCCCTGTCAGGACACACACACACACACCTATCAGGACACACACTCACCTATCAGGACACACACTCCCCTGTCAGGACACACACTCCCCTGTCAGGACACACACTCCCCTGTCAGGACACACACTCCCCTATCAGGACACACACTCACCTATCAGGACACACACTCACCTATCAGGACACACACTCCCCTGTCAGGACACACACTCCCCTGTCAGGACACACACTCCCCTGTCAGGACACACACTCCCCTATCAGGACACACACTCACCTATCAGGACACACACTCACCTGTCAGGACACACACTCCCCTGCCAGGACACACACTCCCCTATCAGGACACACACTCACCTATCAGGACACACACTCACCTGTCAGGACACACACTCACCTATCAGGACACACACTCCCCTATCAGGACACACACTCACCTATCAGGACACACACACACACCTATCAGGACACAAACACACACCTATCAGGACATACACACACTCATCTATCAGGACACACACTCACCTGTCAGGACACACACTCCCCTGTCAGGACACACACTCCCCTATCAGGACACACACTCACCTATCAGGACACACACTCACCTGTCAGGACACACACTCCCCTGTCAGGACACACACTCACCTATCAGGACACACACTCACCTATCAGGACACACACTCACCTGTCAGGACACACACTCACCTGTCAGGACACACACTCACCTATCAGGACACACACTCCCCTATCAGGACACACACTCACCTATCAGGACACACACACACACCTATCAGGACACAAACACACACCTATCAGGACATACACACACTCACCTATCAGGACACACACTCACCTGTCAGGACACACACTCCCCTGTCAGGACACACACTCCCCTATCAGGACACACACTCACCTATCAGGACACACACTCACCTGTCAGGACACACACTCACCTATCAGGACACACACTCCCCTATCAGGACATACACACACTCATCTATCAGGACACACACTCACCTATCAGGACACACACACACATGTCAGGACACACACTCACCTATCAGGACACACACTCACCCATCAGGACACACACACACACACACACTCATCTATCAGGACACACACTCACCTGTCAGGACACACACACACCTGTCAGGACACACACTCGCCTAACAGGACACACACTCACCTATCAGGACACACACTCACCTATTAGGACACACACACACCTATCAGGACACACACACACCTGTCAGGACACACACTCACCTATCAGGACTCACACACACACACACACACACACACACACACACACACACACACACACACACACACACACACACACACCTATCAGGACACACACACACTCATCTATCAGGACACACACTCACCTATCAGGACACACACACACACACCTGTCAGCACACATACACACACAACTGTCAGGACACACACACACACACCTGTCAGGACACACAGTGGTGACAGCAGGTGTCAGAGACACCTTTGGATCAGGTATAAATCTGTCAGTGTGAAAGTTCGGATCCAGAACCAGGTCTGAACCGGGACTCATGTGGTTGTTCACTCAACTCACCTGAATAGAAGTGACGTCATCACAGTGCCCCCTGCAGGTGGGGAAGGTGTCCTGCCTCCACCTACCCAACCTCCCCAACTGGTGGGAACTTTTGAAGGAAACATACAGTTCAAGAACGACATGTCACCAAAGTAAAGGTCAGATTGTATTGACTCACTCACACACACACACTGACACACACACACACTCCAAGTATAAATGATTTTCACTGCAGCTGATGAACTCACATCGCAGGATCAGAAACCATGTGGAGGATTTTCCTACTTCTCTGCCTCGTGTCAGGTAAGACACACACAAACACACACAATATATACAGTACGTTAAGGTGTGTGTGTGTTGTGTGTCTGTACGTGTGTGCGTGTTCCTCAGCTGGGCTGACGGCAGAAGTGTACGACAATGTTCCAGCAGGGGTTTTGCTTCACAACTGTTCCGACCATCACATGATCTCTCAGATCAGAAGGTGTCATCTTCTTCACTTCCTGGTCTTGGTCGAAGTGCTCCTGACCTTCTCGTCCCTCCCTCAGCTCCCAAAGCGAAGTGGACAACGAGCGTCTCTGGCACGTCGAGTGTGGTCCGGCGGGCGACAACCTGACCTGTTCTTGGGGCAGGTTCCGGAACCTGAACGAAGCGGAGCTGCTCTTCAATTGCCCGGAGGACCAGCTGATCGCGGGTTTCTTCAGTGAGTTTGTGATGGAGCAAGGAGACCGACGGTAAGACCTGGTCCCTGAACCACGCGCCGTGTGACGGTCTGACACTGGAATTCCCGTCACAGCTGGAAGTTCCTCTGCTGCTCGGCTCCAAACTTCGGCACCACCGACTGTCAACAGTCGCCCATCGTCAACTACTGGAAGGAGGACTTCACCTGGAATGTGCCCGGTGGGAACTACTTGACCGGCGTCCAGACCCACGGCAGGGGCGCTGACGGGTGAGACAGAGTACACGCCCGGAGCCCCATGAGTGTTCTGGCTTTGCTACCTACTGGTGCTATGGAAGTATATCAGTGGATACTCTCTTGTTTGTGTTCAGCGACCGTCGCTGGAGCTTTAGCTACTGCAGCAGAACCAACGGTACCAGATGTCCGGATCGGTTTCTTCTCTCCACTTCAACTGGTGTTCTGTTCAGATTCCGAGGCGGTGAGTTCTCTCATCGTGCAAACCAACGAGGAGGAGCAGGAGGATCTTTCGGAGGGCGACTTAGCGTCGGCGGGCCTGGACGCCGCACGCGTCTGTCAGTCCTGCCGGTGGCAGAAGCTGGGCCACCTGGTTCTGGTGCCTTACGTCTTGGCAGGCCCGTTCAAAAGTAACGAGAAGGATGCGATCCTGAACGCCATGAAGGGGTTCCACCTGAACACGTGCGTGCGCTTTGTCCCGTGGCAATCGCAGATGAGTTACCTGAGCGTGGTGAAGGGGCGCGGCTGCTGGTCCTACCCCGGCAGAGTCGGAGGACTCCAGAGACTCTCCCTGGGAAGAGGTTGCATGAATTACGGCATCATCCAGCACGAGCTCCTGCACTCTCTGGGCTTCTACCACGAGCAGAATAGGGGCGACAGAGACATCTACATCAACGTTAACTTCCAGAACATCAGGAAGAAACGACTCAAGAACTTCAAGAAACTGCAGACCGAAAACCTCGACCTCCCATACGATTACAAGTCCTTGCTCCACTACGGCCCCAACACCTTCTCCTCAAATGGTCGTCAGACTATCACTGCGGATGGACAGGAGATCGGTCAGAGGATCGGAATGTCTACCAACGACCTTCTGAAGGTCAACAAACTGTACAGCTGCGGTGAGTCACTGAAGACCCACAGAAGTTCACCCGACGGGTCACAGATGACAACATGTCTGTCCCACAGATGACTACCTGCACCGGCATGGTGAGTGGGACAACGTGCTGGACGGGAACTTGATCCATCAATGTCCATCTGGTCAAGCCGTGTCCAGCATCACCAGGTGAGCCCCATGTTCATACTTGACATTGACTCCTTCAGGAGTGACATCACTTCAGGTCGGTGTGTGTCACTGCAGCAGAACTGATACAGATCAACCAGAACTCGATCAATATATCAGTTATTCATCCATCCATCCATCCATCCATCCATCCATCCATCCATCCATCCTTTTATTCATCTATCCATCCATCCATTCTTTCATTCATCATTTTGATCTCCCATCCATCCATCCTTCCAACCAACCATCCATCCATCCATTCCTCCATCAATCCTTTTATTCTTCCATCCATCAATCCATCCATCCATCCATCCATCCATCCATCCATCCATCCATCCATCCATCCATCCATCCATCCATCCATCCATCCATCCATCCATCCATCCATCCATCCATTCTTCCATCAATCCTTTTATTCTTCCATCAATCCTTTTATTCTTCCATCCATCCATCCATCCATCCATCCATCCATCCTTCTATCTATCCTTTTATCCATCCATCCATCCATCCATCCATCCATCCATCCATCCATCCATCCATCCATCCATCCATCCATCCATCCATCCATCCATCCATCCATCCATCCATCCATCCATCCATCCATCCTTTTATTCATCTATCCATCCATCCATTCTTTCATTCATCATTTTGATCTCCCATCCATCCATCCTTCCAACCAACCATCCATCCATCCACTCCTCCATCAATCCTTTTATTCTTCCATCCATCAATCCTTCCATCCATCCATCCATCCATCCATCCATCCATCCATCCATCCATCCATCCATCCATCCATCCATTCTTCCATCAATCCTTTTATTCTTCCATCCATCCATCCATCCATCCATCCATCCTTCTATCTATCCTTTTATCCATCCATCCATCCATCCATCCATCCATCCATCCATCCATCCATCCATCCATCCATCCATCCATCCATCCATCCATCCATCCATCCATCCATCCATTCTTCCATCCATCCTTTTATTCTTCCATCCATCCATCCATCCTTTTTTTCTATCCTTTTATCCATCCATCCATCCATCCATCCATCCATCCATCCATCCATCCATCCATCCATCCATCCATCCATCCATCCATCCATCCATCCATCCATCATCCATCCATCCATCCATCCATCCATCCATCCATCCATCCATCCATCCATCCATCCATCCATCCATCCATCCATCCATCCATCCATCCATCCATCCATCCATCCATCCATCCATCCATCCATCCGTTCTTCCATCCATCCATCCATCCATTCTTCCATCCATCCTTTTATTCTTCCATCCATCCATCCATCCTTCTATCTATCCTTTTATCCATCCATCCATCCATCCATCCATCCATCCATCCATCCATCCATCCATCCATCCATCCATCCATCCATCCATCCATCCATCCATCCGTTCTTCCATCCATCCATCCATCCATTCTTCCATCCATCCTTTTATTCTTCCATCCATCCATCCATCCTTCTATCTATCCTTTTATCCATCCATCCATCCATCCATCCATCCATCCATCCATCCATCCATCCATCCATCCATCCATCCATCCATCCATCCATCCATCCATCCATCCATCCATCCATCCATCCATCCATCCATCCATCCATCCATCCATCCATCCATCCATCCATCCATCCATCCATCCATCCATCCATCCATCCATCCATCCATCCATCCATCCATCCTCCTTCAACGATGGTTTATGTTACCTTGGTGCCCACTAGTGTATGATATCATGAGCTATTATGTTCTTCCCAGCATGCACAGCAGTTTGAAGATGGATCGTCTGTGGGGGTTTTCTTGTAATACCTTGGAGGAGAACCCTGTCTGCTACTGGTCCAAAAACAGCAACCAGTACTGGGGTGACGTGAAATTCACCTGCAGGCCTCATGAGGTGATCGCAGGAGTCCGAGCGCAGAGACTCACCTACTTGTGGGACCGACTGTAAGTGAACCTGGACCTGGTCTCTCGGGGGCGGGGGGAGCTGTGAAAAACCTTCTCTGGGTTGTTGATGATGCAGGTGGGAGTTCTACTGCTGCAGTCACCCAGACCTGGTCCTGACCACGTGCCAGGACTCACCGATGGTCAACTACTGGCATGAATACTTCCACTTCCCTGTACCCAAAGGAAACTTCCTGACAGGCGCCAGAAGCAGCTACGACCAGAATGAATGGTGAGAACCAGAACTCTGTGAAGCAGATCTTAAACTAGGGAGCGCTATAAAAACTGTGTCGGAATGAATGACACATTTAAATGTATTTATTATTTATTTTGTATATTTATTTTTTTATTTTCGTATAGGTCCTGAAGTTTATCCTAAAGTTGTCAGACCTGTGGAATAACGCCGCCCACATGGACGGACGTTGTTGTTCATAAATTGATGTTGATAAGCAATGATACCAGACGAACAATATATCATTATAAATAAGAGAGAACAGCACATTTATTAAATGTTATTAATTCGCTTTTCAAATGTTATATATATTGAAAGGTTACATTTTTATTAATAATTATTATTATTATTTTAAATCAAATAGAGTACTGTGGTTCTTGATCAAACTTGTAGCCAATCACGCGATGAGAAGACAATCATGTGACTGTTGGATCAAGGAGTTTGGTTTTCTTTTATTATTGTCATTATACTATTGCACCAACATTTTTGTATTGAATTTAAAAGCCTACCAAATAAAAAAACATTAAATTTATAACATTTATTTTTGGATTTTTGTAAGTATAATATCAAACTCTATGTTAAAAAATGTATAATTATAAATATTTAATAATTAAAAAAAAAGATAAATTAATATAGTCAATATAGAAATGATTTAATTGATTTATTTTTTAGATCTAAACAATATTTGACTCAGTATCCCTTGCAAAATACCTTTTTGTACATAAGCAGTGTTTATAAGAGAGGCCCCTGGACGTGCATGTGGACCATCAGATCAGAACCAGAATAGATGATGGCTCTGAACTCTGCAGGGACCGTCGCTGGAGCTTCACCTACTGTCAGCAAAAACCCTGAAGGAACATGTCGCGGAGATCGCATCAGTCTCTAAATGGCATACAGCGACACCTGCTGGCCACAACTTGAATGTACAGTAGGTTCCGTGAATCCCAAAATAAAATAAAAGTTCCAGGTTTCACCGCAGGTCTGTGTCACTCATTCATTTCTCAGCGAAACATCACGTGAGTCTGTTCAACTATTTTCTAATGTATCTCCCAACAACCGGATTTACATGATAATCGTTTAGCCAAAATATGAATGTATTAAAAGTAATCTAAAACACACAAATTATTTTTCTTTATTATTATTTTTTATTTCAATGGATGGTATGGCGTGACGTCATTACGACGCGACGCATCCATACTGTAATCACCTTAAAATCTTAATTATCTTGCCTAACAATATTTTTACAATTGTTAGACATATCATTTGTGTGTGGAAAAATTCGTCAAATTTATTGAAATTACATTAATTCTGCCACTTCAACCAGTCCACTTGTTTTTGATGTGTGAACGGAAGTGACTCCTGGCAGCACGCGTTGCTGTGGTAACCGACCGGAAGTCGATGCTGCAGCGAAAGACGTCCGTGTTTGCGTCAGTTGTGGCAGGAGCAACATCCCCGTCTGTCCATCCGCTGAGGTCAGTTTAGCAATTGACCAGGTCAGTTGAAGATGTTTTCCTTACTTATTTGTTTTTGCTGACTCATCACGTAACGAGGCTATCTAGCCGCAGAGCTAACCTTGTTGTTGTTTTTACTAACACAAAATAAGACTATTGTTATTATTATTATTATTTTTATTTTTTTTACCTCATCTGTTCATTTTTCTTATCCTGCCAGATGAGGACTTCCACCTTGCACTTCGCTGTAGAGGGCCACTGACCACTGCTGGACTTTGGAGACTCTGAATCATCTCCACCTCTGAGCTCACGCGGGTCGTTTGCTTTGTTGTGTTCCAGACGAGATGCATTGTGGGGAGGCTGTGAGCTGCACCGTCAAGCCTGCGGTCCAGCTGCAGATCGGCAACAAGACGGAGGCGAGCGGCTCCGGCGTCAGCGTCCTGGACGTGAGTCTCCCCTTCGGGAAGGCTGTCAACGTGGGTGCAGTGAGGTTCCGGACTCTGTGGGTGTCCCTCAGCTGGGTGACCCTCTCTGCTGTCCTGCAGGTCCAAGAGATCACCTTCAAGAACTTCTACACCGCGTCGGTGACCGTGCGACTCCTGAGGAGGTCGGGTCGGGACGCGCCGGCCAAGTGGACCACGGCCGTGAGACACAAGACTCTGATGGACGACCCTCACACCGAGGGCGGCGCTCAGGACTACTTCTCCATCCACAGGGATCAGGTGAGTCGACCATCACGAGTCACGTGTTGTGGCTTCACTCGTGTGTGTCGTGCAGATGAGCTCGGACGCCGACCATGTGGTGACGGTGAGACTGATCCTGAGACAGCCTTCGGCCGCCTGGACGTCCTTCAAGCTTGAGGAGCTTCAGGTCTTTCCTTGTGTGGCCGCGGTGAGTCCGACGCGAAGTCCGGGTTCCACGTTTCTTCTAAGTATGTTGGTGTGATCAGAATATTGAATAACTGAATTAAACATTTAAAAAATGTTGAAACTTTGTTATTTAAATTTTCCTTGTCTTTGTTGTTTTTTAATTCATTGAATTTTGAATCATTTACACCATAGGTTGGAAATTCTAATTCCATTGATTCAAAAATATATTTTCTAGGTTCGATATATTCTTATTTATAGCATTTTAAATGCAATGAACAAAATCATTTTAAATGCAATGAATAAAATAATTTTAAATGCAATGAATAAAATGTTGGTATAATAGTGGCATCTTACCAGACGAGTCCAATCGAGCTCGAGCCACTTTTAAACACATCAATCTGAAACTAGCATCAGTTCAATGGTTTAGGTCCTGCTCTAGAAGAATGAAGTCTTGGTGCTGCTTCGTCATGTGATCGTCTACACGTTAAATGATTGGTTGAAAGTTTGATAATGCAGCTCTGTGCTCTTTTGGTAATGTCTGGTGACACTATTGTCCCTACATTTTTATTTTGTATTTTAAAAGAAAGAATTTTAATAATACAGAATTTGGAACATTTTTCTTTTTAATTATTGGAATTGGATCAACAAAGTCTATTTTTAAAAATATATTAATTCATTTTTTTATTTTAATTAATTTAAAAATAATAATAATTTATTTCAAACTCAAAACAACATTTAAAATATATAAAAAATAGTTTAATTCAAAAAAATATATATATGTTTTAATTAAAACAGTTTCAAAATTTGAACCTGGTCGTGTGACATCAGAGGCCGTCTAAGACTAGAACCTGCTGATCGTCTGATGATGTCTGCAGGATCCGGACTCTGACGTCTCGGACTGGCTGTCTAATCTGACCCTGCTGGACCAGCAGCCCAGTCTGGAGGTGAGGAACCCCGAGTCAAGGTGCAAATGGTCCAGCTGACCCCCGAGTCTCTTTCTCATAATAGGGTCTACTGGACCCTCAGTCCGTCTCGTCCAGCATCCAGCAGATGTGGGCCCTGACCGAAGTGATGCAGAGCAACCAGACGTCCGCCTCCATCGGCCGCTTCGACGTGAGTCTCGACCCGGTTCACGACACACTAGTTCTCCGGTGCATGACGAAGAGGATATAACTTTATTGACAAGCTCAAGGTGAACGTGACATCATCTCTGCTCGTCTCCCCTCAGGTGGACGGACGCTACGACCTGGACCTTCTGTCCCTCAGCTGAGTCCTCGTCACCAAACATGATGTGAATAAAGTTGTTCAAAATGAGTCAAGTTGATTCATTTTTAAAATCTTCGGCTGTTAACTGATGAAATGCAATGACGTCCTTCTACCACCAGGTGGCAGTAGAAATCAAGCGGCCACTGCCTGAATCCTAACTGTTGCAAATATAAACGCACACCTGCAGGGAGACTTTTAACTGACAAGGGTTTGATGACTTACCGTGAGTCATCGATGCAAACTTTAGAAAATACCCAGAAAAATGAGTTTACTTCAAGAAGGAAGACTATGGAAGTATATCAGTGGCATCAGAATATATTTAATTTTCTATGTTTAATCCTTTAAATTGAAATATTATTTTTCAAGAATTCACTTTTTTTGATAATTTAATTCAATAATTTATTTATTGGATGAAATCGACACATAAAGAAAATTATTCTATTTCAAATGATTCTAAAATACATTTTACAAATTAAATGTTTTTTATTTGTGCCACCATGATTTGATCTAATAACTCTTTTTGGTATTGTCTGTTGGTACTATTATACCAACATTTCAATAGAATTTAAAGTCTAGAAATGAATAAATATTTAATCTAGAAACTTATTTTTGAATTATTGGCATTAAAATATCAAAACGTAACATCCAATATTTATTTTTTAGCCAATAATATTTCCCAGATCCTAATTTGAACTCCTGCCCTCATCTCACCGTCTCCTCTCCCCGCCCTGCACGCAAAAACAGCGCCACCTGGAAGACAAATCGAAAGTTACGCATTGAAACATTATTGTATGTAAAAACATATAAATATGTTTATTCTATTTGTTTTGTCTCGTGGCTTCGATGTGAATTTTTTTTTTTTTTTTTCAATTTTTGACTGGTCATCTAGCGCATCGGCTACCTCTGCCTCACGGGGTCCGATGACCCACTCCTGGCTGAGTCAGATAGCAAACACATGAGGTCAGCATCATCAACTTTATTTAAAATGGTTAAAATCGTTCTGGGCTGGGGTTCACTCCATGTTCTCCAGCAAAATGTTGACGCCCTCCCGGGCCGACGCTCCGGACAACCCCGTCTGTCCGCCGTACATCTCCGCGGCTGCTTTGTAGATCTCTGTCGCCGCTCTGTTGGCCCCGATGGCCGCTCGGTACATCTCCGCCACGGCCGAGTAGATCCCCGTGGCTGCTCTGTGGGTTCCCGGGCTGCCCTGGAGGTTCTTCCAACTGCTCTGCAGATTGGTGCGAAGGATCTGGATGTTCTTCTGCAGCTCTGTTGTTCCTTTTGACTGATCCACGGGCTCCTGTGACGGCGGCTCCTCCGGATGTCTCCACTGCTGGGTGGACTCTGAGAGGACTTCTCTCCGTGCAGGTTCACCTGGGGCCTGCTCTGGTTCCTCCAGCAGAACCTTGTGTTGTTCCACCGACTGCAGCAGACTACATAGCGACTGGAAGAACCCAGAGAGCAGATGCTCCCCGCTGTTGTCGAACTGATCCAGGTATAGGTCGAGGTCCTCCAGAGCGTCCAGAAGCATGACTGGAGAAGCTGGCGTCTGCTCACCTTTGTCCGCCGACCGACGGTGATCCGAGGCCGTCACGGTCAGCTGCATTATGCTTAGCACTCTTTTAATGGTTGGTTCTCACCAAGACTGCTGCCACGTGTGACTATTTTCTCTTCCGAACAGTGGTGGTCATTTATTAACCTTCGTGTCCTTTGATGCGTCTTTATCTCCTTTGATCACCTCCACAAACGAAAGGACCAGTTGAGGACTTTGTGCCACCATTAGATTAAAGATTAAAGACACAACTACTCTACTGAAGTACATGAGTGACAACAAAATATTAAATGGTTAAATTCAACATTTTTAAATGTTGGAATTGTTTTTTTGATATCTTTGAAGGATTGTTTGATTTTCTAATTACAATTATTCAAAACCTATTTTCTTCTTTTTTATTTGTAGTTTTTTAAGTTCATAGGTTCATAACAAATCCTACCTTTCAATTTTGAAATTATGGAATTTCATTATTCAATAAAACAATTCCATTTTCAAGGTGAGCTACTTTGTCCTCTTAAGGACGTCTTCCTGTTTCCTTCAACTGAGAAAAATCTCTAAATTTAGGAAAATGTTGTCGGAACATGATCTGGAGCTTGTAATCCATGCGTTTGTTTCTTCTCGTCTGGACTATTGTAACAGTTTGTTTTCATGTCTTAAAAAGAAGGATGTGTCTCGCCTGCAGTTGATTCAGAACTCTGCAGCGAGAATTATGACCCGCTCTAGTAGAAGAACTCACATTTCTCCGATTCTTAAAACTCTTCACTGGCTTCCAGTTTCTTTCAGGATCAACTTTAAAATTCTGGTTCTTACTTTCAGATCTATTCATGGTCAGGCTCCTCCTTACATCACTGATCTGATCCAGCCTTACACCCCAGCTCGGGCTCTGAGGTCTGTGGATCAGAATCTACTTATGGTTCCACGCACACGGCTCAGGACCAGAGGAGAGAAATCTTTTCAGGCTGTTGCTCCTAAGCTTTGGAACGATCTTCCTCTCTCTTTGCGCTTGATGGATCTACTGACTCCTTTAAGAAACATCTTAAGACGTTTCTATTTGTTCAGGCTTTTCCCTGATTTTCTGTAACTCCTGTGTTGTTCTCCGTATTATCTTGATCTTTAAAGTATGTACTTTTTTGAGTATTGTTTCGATTGTTAAAGCGCTTTGTGACCCTGGTCTCGAAAAGCGCTATATAAATAAATATTACTTACTTACTTACAGGTGTGTCCCATCACCCTCGAGACCCCCCGGTCCAGTCTTCAGAAGAGCTTTGATTGATGACATCGCAAAGTGTCCTTGTTACTTGATCAAAGTCTTGCATGAAGCTGCTGGATAAAACTCACGGAGGTTCCATCTGACCCAACGGTGAAGGATGCAGTTGAGGCCGATATTGTGCTAACTATGGAGACGAGAGGAATATGACAGAACGTAGACACGGACATGGAGCTGGAGGTCAGTAGAGGATTGTTTTCTCAGATAAGTCCGAGGCTCGGTAGAAGCAATGACCAGCCCAGAGCCAGTGTCTCACCACGAGACAGAACTAGTTGAACTGATGCCAAACTCTCGACGGTCAGCTGCAGCCTCGGCTAAACCCGCCGGGTCCGTCCAACCGGAGGCTGCGGAACACTGTGGAGACCCACCCGAGGACCTCACGCAACTTCTGCAGAAAGCCACCAAACAGCTGCAAGAGTTTGTCTGTAAGGTTCCGAAGATATCGAGCCGACTACGCTTCTCCAAACAGCAGCTGATGAAGTCTAGGCAGCAGCAGCAACGGTCCATTGCCGAGCTCATGAGGTCCTTTTACTGGTTGCAGGAGTCTGACTGTGGGGTATCCAAGGAACTCCAGGAGTTCAAACAACTTCAGGATTCCAGAGAACTTCAGGTGTCCAGAGAACACCCTGAAAAAAGGCGTTCCCAGAAGACCAGACAGCTTCAAGAGAATCCGTCCAACTCTGCGGAGTCATCCGAGTCCAGAGTGCTCTCGGAATGCTCCAGTCCACTAGAGTCTGTAAGAGAGGCCCTTTCCAACTCTGCGGAGTCATCCGAGTCCAGAGTGCTCTCGGAATGCTCTAGTCCACTAGAGTCTGTAAGAGAGGCCCTTTCCATAAGTGACCTGTGCTCCAGTGAGCTGAAGGACTCAGAGGAACTGCTACTAAACTCTAGTGAGTGGCAGGACTCACAGAGATTTGAGAGTTCGCAGGAGGCCTCTGAGGGCCATGGATCCTTTGACTCTACCAGAGAACAGGAAGTGAGTGAGCCACTGGAGTCTTCAACTGGTCTTGAGGTTTCAGTTGACACCAAGACCCCACAATCCCAAAAATCAGTCAAGCAACTGCAGGTGTCCCTGAAGCAACTACAGGACTCGATGGACGAGGTGAACAACCAGGTCTCATCCCTCCGATTTGGAGACTATCAACACAAGACTGTGGTGTCTCAGATGAATGAGGACTTCCAGGCCTTCATTCAGAGGTTTACACTCTGTGTCCACCTGAGGAACAGACTGGGGACCGCAGGAAGGTCCACGCCGGACCTGCAACTGGAGCTGCAGGATTCCATGAAGCAACTGAAGAGCTCGCTGAAGCAGTTCCAAGAGTCCACGACCCAGTTCGACAACTCCATCCTGCGGCTGTGGAACGTGCGGAAGGAGCTCCAGTCTTGCACCGACGAGCTCCACAAGAGTGCCCTGCACCTGCAAAAGTCCAAGATGCAGCTGCAGGAGGAGTCGATGAAGTCCAGAAACGAGTCTCGCACTATCCGAGGCAGATTTATGTCCCTGGTCCGCTGGATGACCTGCGGGTGGTTCTGACATAGACCGTCATCTATCATCAGAACACATTAACTTGAGGTCACTGGTCTGTTTGAACCTGCAAGCTCCTCAAGAACCACAAATACTGCTGCACAAGTCATTGATCTTTACAATCCTGACTAATCACTTTGATTCACAAGAACATGAAAATAAACCTGATCCATACAGTGTGTGTAAGTTAATGTGTATGTGTATGAATGTTAGAGTTTAGAAGTGTGTTTGACAGAGGGTGTTTCTGTGAGTGGGTCTGTGTGAGAGAGATTGTGTATGTGAATGAACCAGTGTGTGTTTGTGAGAGACAGAGGGTGCGTATCTTTGGGGTTATGTGTGATTTTTTTTTGTTTCTTCATGTGTATATGTGTGTATGTGTTCCTTCCTGTGTGTGTCTGTAATTCAGTTTGTAAAGAAGAGTGAGGTAGAGGGTGTGTGTTGGAATGTGTGTGTGTTTCTGCATTTGTGTGTATTTCTGCTTTAGTTTAAGTGTTAGGGAGAGTGTGTGTAACTGTGTGTGTGTTTCTGCATGTGTGTAAAAGTCAAAGATTGTTTGTGTGTGTGTTTCTGCATGTGTCCACATGTTAGGGTGAGTGTGTGTTTCTGCTTGTGTGTAAGTGTAAAAGAATGTGTGTGTGTTTATTTCTGTGTGTGTGCATGTGATGGAAAATGTGTCTAACTGTATGTGTATTTCTGCAATTGTGTAATTGTAAGAGTGTATGTCTTTGTGTATTTCTGCATGTGTGTAAGTGCAATAGTGAGTGTGTATCTGTGTGTTTCTGCGTGTGAAGAGTTGTGTGTTTGTGTTATTGTGTCATCATCTTCCTCTCCTTCATATGTAGTATGAGTTCAATGAACACACACCCATAAGCACAAAAAACAGACTCTTACCCACTCACACACAAACACACACACTCCAGGGCCGTCCCCTGCAGCAGGTGTGTGTGTCTTCAGGCGACTGAAGCGAAGTTCCCCGATGAAGAGTCAATATTTCCTCTGACTGTGACGAGTCAAGACAACAAAGTTCTCGCCTCAACACTTAGACTGAGTCAACAGCTGCAGGTACCAGCCCAACTCACACACACCTGGATCAGGACCACAGCAGACCCCTCAGCAGACCCACAAGTCCATGTCCCTCACACCAGCCTCCATCGTTCTGGACCCTGCAGTCCAGATCTGTCTGCGACTGCGGGACCAGAACTTCTGTGGACGTTCACATGTATTTCCATCTATTGTCATGTAGATGTGCTGACTCAGCCTCTAGGCTGCAGTTGTTTACTGTTCCACTGACTGTGTTCTAATGAGCAAACAGCTGCAAGGCTGAGAGTGAAGATAAAAGAGGGGCAGCCCTGGTCCTCATCACACAACTTCACTGCAGAAACCATGACTTCCCAATCCTTCATCATCGCAGGTGAGTCTCATTCTTCTTCCACAGACGCCTCGGCTCCTGTAGACGGGAGGACTGGAGGAAGGCTCCTCGACTCCCATGGATTTGTTGGCATGTCTGACGGATGCAAGAGGGCTTTTCTGGTCCTGGACCTGCAGACCTGACTCCAGTCCTTCCTGATCCTGGAGACTTTTCAGCAGACTTTAGGTCTTATGGACCTGCAGACATGGTCTTGTAGACCCTGATGACTTGGACCTGGTCCTGGTTGTGCAACCATTGACTTGAATGTGTGTGTTTCAGCTCTTGCTGTCGGATGTCTGCTGCTTCAGGGGTCAGGTGAGTTCTTGGTCCACCTCAGTCACATGTCAAGTTACTCTCATGACCTTCAACCTGAGCCACGTTTCATTCTTTTCAGAGGCGACCCCGGCACCACCTGCTGCATCCAGGTACCACGTTTGTGTGGATGTTTGTGTAGACGCTTGTGTTGTTGCTACTGTTCACTGACCTCTGACCATCCACAGCCTGAACATCTCAGACATCGTTTATCAGAGGATTCTTGTAGAGGTGAGGAAGGCGAGGGGGGGGGACAGCCTAGGGTCAGAGAAGGTCTGACCTCTTTGCTTGTCCGTCTTCAGGCCCAGGGTGGGAACGTGACACTGCTCACTTCCATTATTGATCATCTGCTCGGAGGAGTTGTTTCTACTCTGGAATTAGCTGAGGACGACCTTGAGCATAACCTGGAGGGAGCCGTGGACAAATACACCCTACTGGCCGAAGCAAAGTAAGAGCCGGGTTTCATGGGGTTCTGACGAGTTAGAACAAGAAGTGACGCCTGCGTCTTCCTTCTGTGTCCCCCTTGCAGGCTGTTGGACATTCAGGGAGCTCTGCTGAACAGAGTGAGTTTGACCAGCATCCGCTGACGTCTTCTTCTCTTTCTACCTGCTCACCTCCTCTGTCTCCTGCAGACCACGACTGTGACATTGGATGAAGTGAAGGCTGCAGTAGCGCAGCATGTTGAGCCCGTCCATCAGCAGTTCAAGACAGCCATCACGTGAGTAACACACACACACACGCACACACACACGCACACAAACACACACACACATACGCATACCGAGACTCACACTGTTCTCTCTCTCAGTGCGTTGAAAGACATACAATCTGCATCCCTAAAAATCTAAAAGAACTCGGCGTGAAGTGAGATGGCCCGAGTGGAACCCGTGGACCGGCTCCGGGTCTTGTAGAGTGTTTTCGGTGAGGGTTTCCTCTGCAGCTGTTCCTTCCAGATGTGAAGACTTCTCCCGTGTTTCCAGGCTGAAACGTGTCAACTTTTTCCTTCCTCTGATCATTAAACTCTTGAAGCATCGATCTGACTCTGAACTGTTTTTTTGTCACTTTTGCTCACACATTATATAAACGATCTGTAAAATTTAAGACGAGTCAGGATTTAACATGCATTTTTAGGACATGCAATTTATTCTTGTACTCTTTTACTCTGTCCACATTTAGCTGCAAAGTGTTTTCAATCAGCCATTGTTTGATTTCTAGCAAACAATTGACTAAGCTGTTCATCCTCTGGGGCTCATTTGGATCAAAAGAGGGGTAGAGCTGGATGTCATCAGCAAAAATATGGAAAGGAAGATCAGGAAATCTGAATGATTTTACCGAGGGGAATCAAGTACAGCAAAAACAATTAAGGACCCAGAACAGAACCTTGAGGGACTCCACACAACAGATCTGCTGATTCAGACCTCATTTTATTGGCAGATACACTGAAACTGTGCCCAGAAAGGCATGACGAGCACAACTGTAACACAGACCCAGACAGTCCCACTTCATCCCTCAGTCTCCTCAGCAAGATCTGGTGATCAACTGTGTCAAAGGCTGAGGACAGATCCAAGAGAACCAGAACAGTGGATTTACCCGAGTCAGCTGACATCATGATGTCACTGGACACATTCAGTAAGGCTGTCTCCGTAGAGTGATGTTTACGGAAGCCAGACTGAAACTTCTCATGGATGTCGCTCTGATCCAGGAACAAAGACAGCTGCTCAGACACCACCTTCTCCAAGATCTCTGACAAGAAAGGGAGCTTAGAAATAGGCCTGACATTAGTGAGGTCAGTCGGGTCTAAGCCTGGCTTTTTAAGCAAAGGTTCCACAATGGCATTTTTAAATGCACTGGGAAAAACCGCTGTTTAAAGGGAGAGGTCTACCATTTTGGTAACCAAGGGCCCAACTACATCAAACACTTTGATAAAGAGCCTACAAGGGAGGACGTCAGACAAACAAGATTAGGGTTTCATCTTGCTCACAAGTGGCGAAATATCAGCCAGAGATACAGCACTGAAGGAAGACCAAGAGGAGGAGACTGGCTCAGTGACAGCAGGGGTTCCACACAAAGGGGGAGGGATGTTTTCTTTTAATTTAATTTTGTCAATGAAAAATCTCAACAATGCATTGCTGTCAGCTTCACAGAAGACAGGCATGATTAGAGGAGCAGGAGACACATGAGAATTGATTGTGTCAAAAAAACACTGTGGGGTTTTTCTTATTTGCTGCTCCCAGTTTCCTGATGTTATCAGATCTGGCAGTTTCCACCATATCATTGTATGAAGACATCAGATCCCTGAGGTGAAGTCTGTGCACCTCAAGTTTAGTGGACTTCCAGAGACGCTCAGTCTTTCGACAAAGTCTCTTCAGGCTCAGGAGATCTTGATTTGTCCAAGGGCACCGTTTTTTCTGAATTGTCAAGTTCGATTTAGCAGTTGCTACTTGATCCAGTATTTCAACACAATTATTAGTGAAACAGTGAATCAAATTATCCAAGTTAAGGTAAGGTAAGGTAAGGTAAAACTTTATTGATCCCTCAGGAGGTCTCCTTCGGGAAATTGTTTTTGTCCAATAGCCACAGAAAGTACAGCAATTTTTCATTAAAAAAATAATAATAATAATAAAATAAGAACAAGAACATAAAGAGAAAGAACAAGATGACACAATCTAAGTCTAAAGATAAAGACAAAGAACGTAGATCAAAGAAAAACAACAAAGACAAAGGATACAAAGACTAACATAGAACAGAACATCCAGATACTTTCACTCCACTCCTGCCCCCGAACTCAGAATTGTACAATTTAATAGCCCGAGGAATGAATGAGTCCTTGAGTCTATTTGTTTTGCACCTGGGAAGGAGCATTCGTGCTACATCTGCTTCTCTGCTCACTGATGACAGTGTTCAGAGGATGACTGTCATCATCCATGTTGGAAAGTAGTTTGTTCAATGATCTCCTCTCAGCAACTGTCACCAGTGAGTCCAGCTTCATTCCAACCAAAGAGCCAGTCCTCCTGATCAACCTGTCCAACCTGTTGACACTCCTCTTGGACACATTTCCACCCCAACACACCACAGCATAGAACAGGACACTGGCCACCACAGACTGGTAGAACATGCAGAGGAGCTTATTGCAGATGTTAAATGATCGAAGCCTCCTCAGAAAGTACAGTCTACTCTGAACTTTCTTATATACATGGTCTGTGTTGCAGGACCAGTTTACTGTCCAGCCACACGCCGAGGTACTTATAGTTGTCAACTATCTCCACCTCGTCGCCTCTGATGGACACTGGACGTGGCTTTGTCCTGGACCTCCCGAAGTCCCAAGACCAGCTCCTTGGTCTTTGAGGTGTTCAGCTGCAAGTTAAGGCAGCCATTGAAGGAAAGAGCCTCAAACAAAACAGAAAAACTGTCTGCAGTATTGACTGAGATGACACGCCTCTGAGTCCTAACCTTTAAGGGCTTAGGTTCAGGGAGGAAGTCAAGGTTAAACAAGACAAGAGAATGATCACTCAGATGGACATCATGTACAGATACATTAGAAATGTCCAGGCCAAGAGTAAAAACTAAGTCTAAAATGTGGCCTTTTTTACGAGTGGGTTCAGAAACATGTTGTAAAATTAAAGGCTTCTTTTATAGCTAAAAGTTCTTCAGCAGAACAAGATGTGTGTGGATGGACAGCAAACTGGACTGGTCCTGCAACACAGACCATGTATATAAGAAGGTTCAGAGTAAACTGTACTTTCTGAGGAGGCTTCGATCATTTAACATCTGCAAGAAGCTCCTCTGCATGTTCTACCAGTCTGTGGTGGCCAGTGTCCTGTTCTATGCTGTGGTGTGTTGGGGTGGAAATGTGTCCAAGAGGAGTGTCAACAGGTTGGACAGGTTGATCAGGAGGGCTGGTTCTGTGGTTGGAATGAAGCTGGACTCACTGGTGACAGTTGCTGAGAGGAGATCATTGAACAAACTACTGTCCATCATGGATGATGACAGTCATCCTCTGAACACTGTCATCAGTGAGCAGAGAAGCAGATGCAGCACGAATGCTCCTACCCAGGTGCAAAACAAATGGACTCAGGGACTCATTCATCCCTCGGGCTATTAAATTGTACAATTCTGAGTTCGGGGGCAGGAGTGGAGTGAAAGTATCTGGATGTTCTGTTCCATGTTAGTCTTTGTATCTTTGTCTTTGTTGTTTTTCTTTCCTTGACCTATGTTCTTTGTCTTTGTCTTTAGACTTAGATTGTGTCATCTTGTTCTTCCTCTTTATGTTCTTCTTATTTTATTTTTTATGTATTATTTTTTATTGTTTATGAAAAATTGCTGGCTATTGGTAAAAAACAATTTCCCAAAGGAGACCTCCTGAGGGATCAATAAAGTTTTACCTTACCTTACCTTAGATGTGACGTCATCAAGTCTCCAAGAATAAGAAGAGATTCCATTTGATTAATATAAGATAAGAAGTCACTAAAGTCTTTCAAGAACACCTTTGCAGGACCAGGTGGACGGTAGATTGACACACAATAGAAAGGACTTGTAGAACCAACCGAGATCATCTGAGACTCAAAAGAAGTGAATTCCTGTGTCTCAATCACTTTGCAACAACAACTCTTTCTATACACTGTAGCAAGACCACCCCGAACAACCAGAGAGGCGAGGCTTCCCTAGAACAGCGCCACCTGGCGGGCAGAGTTCATTTAGATGAATGAACTCTTCCTCTCTTTGCCAAGCATCAGACAGACACAATAAATCCAACTTTTGTCTTGTGAAGAGATCATTCAGAGAAAAGGACTTATTTAATCAAGGTTAACATGCTACACAGACAGAAAGTACTCCAGGAAAATATCGTGAGCACTTCCAGACAAAGGACTACAGTGGGTAGAAAATGGGTGAAGTTTGAATTTTGGCTGAACTATCACTTTAACTTAACCATTATCCAAGTATATTCAATTGACCTGCAAGAGAACTTGCTTGATTGAGACCTTGGCTCCCGCAAGGTTTTGAGAGATGTCACCAAAACAAACGCTTTCTTTCTAAGAACATGAGTTAAACGGCGGTATTAAAAACTGCAGGACAGACATACACCTTCATTCAAATGAAACATTGAATTAGGAGAAAAAGTGTCTAAATAAATATAGTTTATTATCAACAACATAAATATACTGTTTTGAAACAATTTGTGAATAATCTGTTCATGTTGCACAGATGAAAAGTAAAAATGTATATTTTAAACATTGTGTCGTTCACAACATCTTAGTCAGATTCTCTTCCTATTTAGTCAGGTTTAAAGGCATCAGCGTTACTCATGAGAGATCTTGCATAGACATATATACTTAGACACCGCATCGACGAAGTCCGGGATCTTCTGACAGTTGCTCGTCTGCTGACAAAATTACTAGTAAAACCAGCATTTTTTAAATATCCAAGCACCCTGTATCATTCAGAGAATAATTGTATCTTCTGATTGACAAGTGCCTCCTTCCCTGCAGCTCTTAATGCGCTGCTGCCTCTCATGAGACTGTACCAAGATGGCGGCGCTTTATAAACATCCGTCTGCAGTCGATGAGGCGTCTATTATAAATATATGTTAGTAAGTAAGTAAGTAAGTAATTTTTATTTATATAGCGCTTTTCCAGACCAGGGTCACAAAGCGCTTTAACAATCAAAACAATACTCAAAAAAGTACATACTTTAAAGATCAAGATAATACGGAGAACAACACAGGAGTTCCAGAAAATCAAGGAAAAGCCTGAACAAATAAAAACGTCTTAAGATGTTTCTTAAAGGAGTCAGTAGATCCATCAAGCGCAAAGAGAGAGGAAGATCGTTCCAAAGCTTAGGAGCAACAGCTTGAAAAGATTTCTCTCCTCTGGTCCTGAGCCGTGTGCATGGAACCATAAGTAGATTCTGATCCACAGACCTCAGAGCCCGAGCTGGGGTGTAAGTCTGGATCAGATCAGTGATGTAAGGAGGAGCCTGACCATGAATAGATCTGAAAGTAAGAACCGGAATTTTAAAGTTGATCCTGAAAGAAACTGGAAGCCAGTGAAGAGTTTTAAGGATCGGAGAAATGTGAGTTCTTCTACTTGAGCGGGTCAGCATTCTCTCTGCAGAGTTCTGAATCAACTGCAGGCGAGACAGATCCTTCTTGTTAAGACATGAAAACAAACTGTTACAATAGTCCAGACGAGAAGAAACAAACGCATGGATTACAAGCTCCAGATCATGTTCCGACAACATTTTCCTAAGTTTAGAGATTTTTCTCAGTTGAAGGAAACAGTTTCTCGTCAGTTTTCTGCAGTGTCGAACAAGATACATGTCTTTATCAAATACAACACCCAGGTTTCTCAGGCTCAGTTTGACAGACTGACCTAAGTCACCCAAGTACTGACTCAAGATCGACCCAGTTCGCTTCAGACGGAACCGGACTTTCACTATCAACCACGGGACCATGTTCTAGGTCGACCTGAACCTCTTTATGCTTGTCGGTACCAGGTACCAGCCCGACTCACACACACCTTAATCATGACCGCAGCAGACGCCCCAGCAGACCCACAAGTCCATGTCCCTCACACACCACACCAGCCTCCATCCGATCTGTTGCTGGGTCTGGACCCTGCAGTCCAGATCTGTCTGCGACTCCGGGACCAGAACTTCTGTGGACGTTCACATGTATTTCCATCTATTGTCATGTAGATGTGCTGACTCAGCCTCTAGGCTGCAGTTGTTTACTGTTCCACTGACTGTGTTCTAATGAGCAAACAGCTGCAAGGCTGAGAGTGAAGATAAAAGAGGGGCAGCCCTGGTCCTCATCACACAACTTCACTGCAGAAACCATGACTTCCCAATCCTTCATCATCGCAGGTGAGTCTCATTCTTCTTCCACAGACGCCTCGGCTCCTGTAGACGGGAGGACTGGAGGAAGGCTCCTCGACAACCATGGATCTTGTCGGCATGTCTGACGGATGCAAGAGGGCTTTCCTGGTCCTGGACCTGCAGACCTGACTCCAGTCCTTCCTGATCCGGAAGACTTTTCAGCAGACTTTAGGTCTTATGGACCTGCAGACATGGTCTTGTAGACATGACCCTGATGACTTGGACCTGGTCCTGGTTGTGCAACCATTGACTTGTGTGTGTGTGTTTCAGCTCTTGCTGTCGGATGTCTGCTGCTTCAGGGGTCAGGTGAGTTCTTGGTCCACCTCAGTCACATGTCAAGTTACTCTCATGACCTTCAACCTGAGCCACGTTTCCTTCTTTTCAGAGGCGACCCCGGCACCACCTGCTGCATCCAGGTACCACGTTTGTGTGGATGTTTGTGTAGACGCTTGTGTTGTTGCTACTGTTCACTGACCTCTGACCATCCACAGCCTGAACATCTCAGACATCGTTTACCAGAAGATTCTTGTAGAGGTGAGGAAGGCGAGGGGGGGGGACAGCCTAGGGTCAGAGAAGGTCTGACCTCTTTGCTTGTCCGTCTTCAGGCCCAGGGTGGGAACGTGACACTGCTCACTTCCATTGTTGATCATCTGCTCGGAGGAGTTGTTTCTACTCTGGAATTAGCTGAGGACGACCTTGAGCATAACCTGGAGGGAGCCGTGGACAAATACACCCTACTGGCCGAAGCAAAGTAAGAGCTGGGTTTCATGGGGTTCTGACGAGTTAGAACAAGAAGTGACGCCTGCGTCTTCCTTCTGTGTCCCCCTTGCAGGCTGTTGGACATTCAGGGAGCTCTGCTGAACAGAGTGAGTTTGACCAGCATCCGCTGACGTCTTCTTCTCTTTCTACCTGCTCACCTCCTCTGTCTCCTGCAGACCACGACTGTGACATTGGATGAAGTGAAGGCTGCAGTAGCGCAGCATGTTGAGCCCGTCCATCAGCAGTTCAAGACAGCCATCACGTGAGTAACACACACACACACACACCCACACACACACACACACACACACACACACACACAAACATACGCAGATCGAGACTCACACTCTTCTCTCTCTCAGTGCGTTGACAGAAATACAAGCTGCATCCCTAAAGATCTAAAAGAACCCGGCTGAAGTGAGATGGCCTCTGAGTGAGGGTTTCCTCTGCAGCTGTTCCTTCCAGATGTGAAGACTTCTCCCGTGTTTCCAGGCTGAAACGTGTCAACTTTGTCCTTCCTCTTATCATTAAACTCTTGAAGCATCGATCTGACTCTGAACTGGTTTTTTTTTGTCACTTGTACTCACACGTTATATAAATGATCTGTAAAGTTTAAGACGAGTCAGGATTTTCACAGGCATGTTTAGGACATGCAATTTATTCTTTTAAAGTGGAAAAACTGAACGTTCTCATTCAATTTATTTCAATAAAATGTGTAGTTGATCTCCAGTGCAATTTAACCAAATCTTTAGACACAAATGTGCCAGAAAAACACGACGCGTAAACAATATATATAGCGCTACACTGCCCCCGTGTGGCAGAAATCACCTACTTTCTTAATAATTTCTTTGTAAGTAACTAAGGAAGTAATTTATATTTATATAGCGCTTTTCCAGACCAGGGTCACAAAGCGCCTAAACATCAAAACAATACTCAATAAAATGAGAACAAAACAGGAGTTCCAGAAAATCAAGGAAAAGCCTGAACAAAAAGAATATCTTAAGATGTTTCTTGAAGGAGTCAGTAGATCATCAAACACAGAGATCGTTCCAAAGCTTAGCAGCAACAGTCTGGAAGGATTTCTCTCCTCTGGTCCTGAACCGTGTTCTGGAACCATCAGTAGATTCTGATCCACAGACCTCAGAGCCCGAGCTGGGGTGTAAGGCTGGATCAGATCACTGATGGAAGGTCTGACCATGAATAGATCTGAAAGTAAGAACCAGAATTTTAAAGTTGATCCTGAAAGAAACTGGAAGCCAGTGAAGAGTTTGAAGGATCGGAGAAATGTGATTGCTTAATTTTAAATTCTAACCTTCAATGAACACAGTAAGTAATAACACAAGTATTAAACTTCACTCCTGTCACAGCAGCTAGCATTGAAGCAAGTAGCTAAGCTAGCAAATGTAGCATTCTGCAAAAATACTTTGTATTGTTTAAAAAGAAAACGTGTGTTACGGGGTGATGAGTTAAAGCAGTGGTCCCCAATGCTTTTTGCACTACACACCGGTATAATGTTGGCATTATTTTCATGGACCTACTTCCAGATAAAAACAGTAAAAATAAATGGTATAGATTTTGTGTTTCCCTCATTTTCACTTGTTTACAGTTCATTTTTTAAAGCTAAACTGGACTAAAACAAGCATCTTGACATATCAAGAGCCACAAGCTAATTTTACTTCGGAGAAAATTCCATCTTTTGGTCCAAACAAAACACATTTCAGACGGTAATAATCATTCAAACAAATTGCTATGGTTTTTGTGTGGCCCGATAACGAATGCAATAAAATGGTTAGTTTACCCAAAATTAAAATTTTGCTCAATTTCTTCTCATCATATTTTCAGAGTAATCTGTTCTTTTTTAGAGTTATAGACAACAAATATTTGTTCATTTTAATGTAGGGACTGGAGCTCAGTTGTATTTGTGGTCATCTTCGTCCAAGAAGACACTTAAAAACATCCAAATACCTTCGTACTGCTCGTCTGTAACGTTCCTCTTTTATTGAAGCCTTGACAGGAGAAATTGTTCTGGAAAAAATAAACAAGTCTATATTTTAAGCTTGTTTGTAGCATTAGCTTAAAGGCTAACATGATACACAGACAGGAAGTACTCCAGGTAAAGGTGTGAGCACTTCCAGTCAAAGGACTACAATGGGAAGAAAATGGGTGAAGTTTGAATTTTGGCTGAACTATCACTTTAACTTAACCATTATCCAAGTATATTCATTTGACCTGCAATGGAACTTGCCTGTTTGAGACCTTGGCTCCCGCAAGGGTTTGAGAGATGTAAGTAAGTAAGTAAGTAATTTTTATTTGTATAGCGCTTTTCCAGACCAGGGTCACAAAGCGCTTAAACAATCAAAACAATATTCAATAAAGTATATATTTTAAAGATCAAGATAAAACTGATAACACAACAGGAGTTCCAGAAAATCAAGGAAAAGCCTGAACAAATTTTCAACAGCCTTAAAAGATTTCTCTCCTCTGGTCCTGAACCGTGTTCAGGAACCATCAGTAGATTCTGATCCACAGACCTCAGAGCCCGAGCAGGAGTGTAAGGCTGGATCAGATCAGTGATGTAAGGAGGAGCCTGACCATGAATAGATCTGAAAGTAAGAACCAGAATTTTAAAGTTGATCCTGAAAGAAACTGGAAGCCAGTGAAGAGTTTTAAGGATGTCACCAAAACAAACGCTTTCTTTCTAAGAACAAGAGTTTAACGGCGGTATTAAAAGCTGCAGGACAGACCCTCGAAAAGTGCTATATAAATAAATATTACTTACTTACTTACTTACTTACATACACCTTCAATTAAATGAAACATTGAATAAGGAGAAAAAGTGTCTAAATAAACATACTTTATTATCAATAACAGAAATATACTGATTTGAAACACTTTGTGAATAATATGATCATATTGCACAGATGAAAAATAAAAATGTATATTGTAATTTTAAACATAGTGTCGTTCACAACATCTTAGTCAGATTTTATTCCTATTTAAGGTTTAATTTTAGGTTTAAAGGCGTCAGCGTCACTCATGAGAGATCAGGTGTCAAACTCTGCCTTTATTCATGTCGAGTGATTGACAGGTGGAAGACTACGGTTCTGGCGTGAAATCAACATTTACAGACGGTGCTGGTTCCTCTGGTTCGGTTGGGTCCCAGGGGCGTGGATGAGGATCAGCAGCGCCAAGTTTGACACAGTGGTTCTGCGCATGAAAATGACATCACGATTTAAAACTTCTGCGCGGAGACTTTTGTCCGTTCCGAGGTTCCGTAGCGGGGAGAGCTGTACTGTATTCTGCTGTGTTCTCGACCCAGTTCGCTTCAGACGGAACCTGACTATGACTATCAACCACGGGACCATGTTCTAGGTCGACCTGAACCTCTTCTACGCTTGTCGGTACCAGGTACCAGCCCGACTCACACACAACTCGATCAGGACCGCAGCAGACGCCCCAGCAGACCCACAAGTCCATGTCCCTCACACCAGCCTCCATCGTTCTGGACCCTGCAGTCCAGATCTGTCTGCGACTGCGGGACCAGAACTTCTGTGGACGTTCACATGTATTTCCATCTATTGTCATGTAGATGTGCTGACTCAGCCTCTAGGCTGCAGTTGTTTACTGTTCCACTGACTGTGTTCTAATGAGCAAACAGCTGCAAGGCTGAGAGTGAAGATAAAAGAGGGGCAGCCCTGGTCCTCATCACACAACTTCACTGCAGAAACCATGACTTCCCAATCCTTCATCATCGCAGGTGAGTCTCATTCTTCTTCCACAGACGCCTCGGCTCCTGTAGACGGGAGGACTGGAGGAAGGCTCCTCGACAACCATGGATCTTGTCGGCATGTCTGACGGATGCAAGAGGGCTTTCCTGGTCCTGGACCTGCAGACCTGACTCCAGTCCTTCCTGATCCAGAAGACTTTTCAGCAGACTTTAGGTCTTATGGACCTGCAGACATGGTCTTGTAGACATGACCCTGATGACTTGGACCTGGTCCTGGTTGTGCAACCATTGACTTGTGTGTGTGTGTTTCAGCTCTTGCTGTCGGATGTCTGCTGCTTCAGGGGTCAGGTGAGTTCTTGGTCCACCTCAGTCACATGTCAAGTTACTCTCATGACCTTCAACCTGAGCCACGTTTCCTTCTTTTCAGAGGCGACCCCGGCACCACCTGCTGCATCCAGGTACCACGTTTGTGTGGATGTTTGTGTAGACGCTTGTGTTGTTGCTACTGTTCACTGACCTCTGACCATCCACAGCCTGAACATCTCAGACATCGTTTACCAGAAGATTCTTGTAGAGGTGAGGAAGGCGAGGGGGGGGGACAGCCTAGGGTCAGAGAAGGTCTGACCTCTTTGCTTGTCCGTCTTCAGGCCCAGGGTGGGAACGTGACACTGCTCACTTCCATTGTTGATCATCTGCTCGGAGGAGTTGTTTCTACTCTGGAATTAGCTGAGGAGGACCTTGAGCATAACCTGGAGGGAGCCGTGGACAAATACACCCTACTGGCCGAAGCAAAGTAAGAGCCGGGTTTCATGGGGTTCTGACGAGTTAGAACAAGAAGTGACGCCTGCGTCTTCCTTCTGTGTCCCCCTTGCAGGCTGTTGGACATTCAGGGAGCTCTGCTGAACAGAGTGAGTTTGACCAGCATCCGCTGACGTCTTCTTCTCTTTCTACCTGCTCACCTCCTCTGTCTCCTGCAGACCACGACTGTGACATTGGATGAAGTGAAGGCTGCAGTAGCGCAGCATGTTGAGCCCGTCCATCAGCAGTTCAAGACAGCCATCACGTGAGTAACACACACACACAGACACACACACACACACACACCCACACACACACACACACACACACACACACACACACACACACACACACAAACATACGCAGATCGAGACTCACACTCTTCTCTCTCTCAGTGCGTTGACAGAAATACAAGCTGCATCCCTAAAGATCTAAAAGAACCCGGCTGAAGTGAGATGGCCTCTGAGTGAGGGTTTCCTCTGCAGCTGTTCCTTCCAGATGTGAAGACTTCTCCCGTGTTTCCAGGCTGAAACGTGTCAACTTTGTCCTTCCTCTTATCATTAAACTCTTGAAGCATCGATCTGACTCTGAACTGGGTTTTTTTGTCACTTGTACTCACACGTTATATAAATGATCTGTAAAGTTTAAGACGAGTCAGGATTTTCACAGGCATGTTTAGGACATGCAATTTATTCTTTTACGGTGGAAAAACTGAACTTTCTCATTCAATTTATTTCAATAAAATGTGTAGTTGATCTCCAGTGCAATTTTACCAAATCTTTAGACACAAATGTGCCAGAAAAACACGACGCGTAAACAATATATATAGCGCTACACTGCCCCCGTGTGGCAGAAATCACCTACTTTCTTAATCATTACTTTGTAAGTAACTAAGGAAGTAATTTATATTTATATAGCGCTTTTCCAGACCAGGGTCACAAAGCGCCTAAACATCAAAACAATACTCAATAAAATGAGAACAAAACAGGAGTTCCAGAAAATCAAGGAAAAGCCTGAACAAAAAGAATATCTTAAGATGTTTCTTGAAGGAGTCAGTAGATCATCAAACACAGAGATCGTTCCAAAGCTTAGCAGCAACAGTCTGGAAGGATTTCTCTCCTCTGGTCCTGAACCGTGTTCTGGAACCATCAGTAGATTCTGATCCACAGACCTAAGAGCCCGAGCTGGGGTGTAAGTCTGGATCAGATCAATGAGAAGGTCTGACCATGAATAGATCTGAAAGTAAGAACCAGAATTTTAAAGTTGATCCTGAAAGAAACTGGAAGCCAGTGAAGAGTTTGAAGGATCGGAGAAATGTGATTGCTTAATTTTAAATTCTAACCTTCAATGAACACAGTAAGTAATAACACAAGTATTAAACTTCACTCCTGTCACAGCAGCTAGCATTGAAGCAAGTAGCTAAGCTAGCAAATGTAGCATTCTGCAAAAATACTTTGTATTGTTTAAAAAGAAAACGTGTGTTACGGGGTGATGAGTTAAAGCAGTGGTCCCCAATGCTTTTTGCACTACACACAGGTATAATGTTGGCATTATTTTCATGGACCTACTTCCAGATAAAAACAGTAAAAATAAATGGTATAGATTTTGTGTTTCCCTCATTTTCACTTGTTTACAGTTCATTTTTTAAAGCTAAACTGGACTAAAACAAGCATCTTGACATATCAAGAGCCACAAGCTAATTTTACTTCGGAGAAAATTCCATCTTTTGGTCCAAACAAAACACATTTCAGACGGTAATAATCATTCAAACAAATTGCTATGGTTTTTGTGTGGCCCGGTAACGAATGCAATAAAATGGTTAGTTTACCCAAAATTAAAATTTTGCTCAATTTCTTCTCATCATATTTTCAGAGTAATCTGTTCTTTTTTAGAGTTATAGACAACAAATATTTGTTCATTTTAATGTAGGGACTGGAGCTCAGTTGTATTTGTGGTCATCTTCGTCCAAGAAGACACTTAAAAACATCCAAATACCTTCGTACTGCTCGTCTGTAACGTTCCTCTTTTATTGAAGCCTTGACAGGAGAAATTGTTCTGGAAAAAATAAACAAGTCTATATTTTAAGCTTGTTTGTAGCATTAGCTTAAAGGCTAACATGATACACAGACAGGAAGTACTCCAGGTAAAGGTGTGAGCACTTCCAGTCAAAGGACTACAATGGGAAGAAAATGGGTGAAGTTTGAATTTTGGCTGAACTATCACTTTAACTTAACCATTATCCAAGTATATTCATTTGACCTGCAATGGAACTTGCCTGTTTGAGACCTTGGCTCCCGCAGGGGTTTGAGAGATGTAAGTAAGTAAGTAAGTAATTTTTATTTGTATAGCGCTTTTCCAGACCAGGGTCACAAAGCGCTTAAACAGTCAAAACAATATTCAATAAAGTATATATTTTAAAGATCAAGATAAAACTGATAACACAACAGGAGTTCCAGAAAATCAAGGAAAAGCCTGAACAAATTTTCAACAGCCTGAAAAGATTTCTCTCCTCTGGTCCTGAACTGTGTTCAGGAACCATCAGTAGATTCTGATCCACAGACCTCAGAGCCCGAGCAGGAGTGTAAGGCTGGATCAGATCAGTGATGTAAGGAGGAGCCTGACCATGAATAGATCTGAAAGTAAGAACCAGAATTTTAAAGTTGATCCTGGAAGAAACTGGAAGCCAGTGAAGAGTTTTAAGGATGTCACCAAAACAAACGGTTTCTTTCTAAGAACAAGAGTTTAACGGCGGTATTAAAAGCTGCAGGACAGACCCTCGAAAAGTGCTATATAAATAAATATTACTTACTTACTTACTTACTTACATACACCTTCAATTAAATGAAACATTGAATAAGGAGAAAAAGTGTCTAAATAAACATACTTTATTATCAATAACAGAAATATACTGATTTGAAACACTTTGTGAATAATATGATCATATTGCACAGATGAAAAATAAAAATGTATATTGTAATTTTAAACATAGTGTCGTTCACAACATCTTAGTCAGATTTTATTCCTATTTAAGGTTTAATTTTAGGTTTAAAGGCGTCAGCGTCAGTCATGAGAGATCAGGTGTCAAACTCTGCCTTTATTCATGTCGAGTGATTGACAGGTGGAAGACTACGGTTCTGGCGTGAAATCAACATTTACAGACGGTGCTGGTTCCTCTGGTTCGGTTGGGTCCCAGGGGCGTGGATGAGGATCAGCAGCGCCAAGTTTGACACAGTGGTTCTGCACATGAAAATGACATCACGATTTAAAACTTCTGCGCGGAGACTTTTGTCCGTTCCGAGGTTCCGTAGCGGGGAGAGCTGTACTGTATTCTGCTGTGTTCTCGACCCAGTTCACTTCAGACGGAACCTGACTATGACTATCAACCACGGGACCATGTTCTAGGTCGACCTGAACCTCTTCTACGCTTGTCGGTACCAGGTACCAGCCCGACTCACACACAACTCGATCAGGACCGCAGCAGACGCCCCAGCAGACCCACAAGTCCATGTCCCTCACACCAGCCTCCATCGTTCTGGACCCTGCAGTCCAGATCTGTCTGCGACTGCGGGACCAGAACTTCTGTGGACGTTCACATGTATTTCCATCTATTGTCATGTAGATGTGCTGACTCAGCCTCTAGGCTGCAGTGGTTTACTGTTCCACTGACTGTGTTCTAATGAGCAAACAGCTGCAAGGCTGAGAGTGAAGATAAAAGAGGGGCAGCCCTGGTCCTCATCACACAACTTCACTGCAGAAACCATGACTTCCCAATCCTTCATCATCGCAGGTGAGTCTCATTCTTCTTCCACAGACGCCTCGGCTCCTGTAGACGGGAGGACTGGAGGAAGGCTTCTCGACAACCATGGATCTTGTCTGACGGATGCAAGAGGGCTTTCCTGGTCCTGGACCTGCAGACCTGACTCCAGTCCTTCCTGATCCGGAAGACTTTTCAGCAGACTTTAGGTCTTATGGACCTGCAGACATGGTCTTGTAGACATGACCCTGATGACTTGGACCTGGTCCTGGTTGTGCAACCATTGACTTGTGTGTGTGTGTTTCAGCTCTTGCTGTCGGATGTCTGCTGCTTCAGGGATCAGGTGAGTTCTTGGTCCACCTCAGTCACATGTCAAGTTACTCTCATGACCTTCAACCTGAGCCACGTTTCCTTCTTTTCAGAGGCGACCCCGGCACCACCTGCTGCATCCAGGTACCACGTTTGTGTGGATGTTTGTGTAGACGCTTGTGTTGTTGCTACTGTTCACTGACCTCTGACCATCCACAGCCTGAACATCTCAGACATCGTTTATCAGAGGATTCTTGTAGAGGTGAGGAAGGCGAGGGGGGGGGGACAGCCTAGGGTCAGAGAAGGTCTGACCTCTTTGCTTGTCCGTCTTCAGGCCCAGGGTGGGAACGTGACACTGCTCACTTCCATTGTTGATCATCTGCTCGGAGGAGTTGTTTCTACTCTGGAATTAGCTGAGGACGACCTTGAGCATAACCTGGAGGGAGCCGTGGACAAATACACCCTACTGGCCGAAGCAAAGTAAGAGCTGGGTTTCATGGGGTTCTGACGAGTTAGAACAAGAAGTGACGCCTGCGTCTTCCTTCTGTGTCCCCCTTGCAGGCTGTTGGACATTCAGGGAGCTCTGCTGAACAGAGTGAGTTTGACCAGCATCCGCTGACGTCTTCTTCTCTTTCTACCTGCTCACCTCCTCTGTCTCCTGCAGACCACGACTGTGACATTGGATGAAGTGAAGGCTGCAGTAGCGCAGCATGTTGAGCCCGTCCATCAGCAGTTCAAGACAGCCATCACGTGAGTAACACACACACACAGACACACACACACACACACACCCACACACACACACACACACACACACACACACACACACACACAAACATACGCAGATCGAGACTCACACTCTTCTCTCTCTCAGTGCGTTGACAGAAATACAAGCTGCATCCCTAAAGATCTAAAAGAACCCGGCTGAAGTGAGATGGCCTCTGAGTGAGGGTTTCCTCTGCAGCTGTTCCTTCCAGATGTGAAGACTTCTCCCGTGTTTCCAGGCTGAAACGTGTCAACTTTGTCCTTCCTCTTATCATTAAACTCTTGAAGCATCGATCTGACTCTGAACTGGGTTTTTTTTGTCACTTGTACTCACACGTTATATAAATGATCTGTAAAGTTTAAGACGAGTCAGGATTTTCACAGGCATGTTTATGACATGCAATTTATTCTTTTAAAGTGGAAAAACTGAACGTTCTCATTCAATTTATTTCAATAAAATGTGTAGTTGATCTCCAGTGCAATTTAACCAAATCTTTAGACACAAATGTGCCAGAAAAACACGACGCGTAAACAATATATATAGCGCTACACTGCCCCCGTGTGGCAGAAATCACCTACTTTCTTAATAATTTCTTTGTAAGTAACTAAGGAAGTAATTTATATTTATATAGCGCTTTTCCAGACCAGGGTCACAAAGCGCCTAAACATCAAAACAATACTCAATAAAACGAGAACAAAACAGGAGTTCCAGAAAATCAAGGAAAAGCCTGAACAAAAAGAATATCTTAAGATGTTTCTTGAAGGAGTCAGTAGATCATCAAACACAGAGATCGTTCCAAAGCTTAGCAGCAACAGTCTGGAAGGATTTCTCTCCTCTGGTCCTGAACCGTGTTCTGGAACCATCAGTAGATTCTGATCCACAGACCTCAGAGCCCGAGCTGGGGTGTAAGGCTGGATCAGATCACTGATGGAAGGTCTGACCATGAATAGATCTGAAAGTAAGAACCAGAATTTTAAAGTTGATCCTGAAAGAAACTGGAAGCCAGTGAAGAGTTTTAAGGATCGGAGAAATGTGAGTTCTTCTACTTGAGCGGGTCAGAATTCTCTCTGCAGAGTTCTGAATCAACTGCAGGCGAGACAGCTCCTTCTTATTAAGACATGAAAACAAACTGTTACAATAGTCCAGACGAGAAGAAACAAACGCATGGATTACAAGCTCCAGATCATGTTCCGACAACGTTCCGACACCATTCCGTCAGTTTTCTGCAGTGTCGAACAAGATACATGTCTTTATCAAATACAACACCCAGGTTTCTCAGGCTCAGTTTGACAGACTGACCTAAGTCACCCAAGTACTGACTCAAGATCGACCCAGTTCGCTTCAGACAGAACCGGACTTTCACTATCAACCACGGGACCATGTTCTAGGTCGACCTGAACCTCTTTATGCTTGTCGGTACCAGGTACCAGCCCGACTCACACACACCTTAATCAGGACCGCAGCAGACGCCCCAGCAGACCCACAAGTCCATGTCCCTCACACACCACACCAGCCTCCATCCGATCTGTTGCTGGGTCTGGACCCTGCAGTCCAGATCTGTCTGCGACTCCGGGACCAGAACTTCTGTGGACGTTCACATGTATTTCCATCTATTGTCATGTAGATGTGCTGACTCAGCCTCTAGGCTGCAGATGTTTACTGTTCCACTGACTGTGTTCTAATGAGCAAACAGCTGCAAGGCTGAGAGTGAAGATAAAAGAGGGGCAGCCCTGGTCCTCATCACACAACTTCACTGCAGAAACCATGACTTCCCAATCCTTCATCATCGCAGGTGAGTCTCATTCTTCTTCCACAGACGCCTCGGCTCCTGTAGACGGGAGGACTGGAGGAAGGCTCCTCGACAACCATGGATCTTGTTGGCATGTCTGACGGATGCAAGAGGGCTTTTCTGGTCCTGGACCTGCAGACCTGACTCCAGTCCTTCCTGATCCTGGAGACTTTTCAGCAGACTTTAGGTCTTATGGACCTGCAGACATGGTCTTGTAGACATGACCCTGATGACTTGGACCTGGTCCTGGTTGTGCAACCATTGACTTGTGTGTGTGTGTTTCAGCTCTTGCTGTCGGATGTCTGCTGCTTCAGGGATCAGGTGAGTTCTTGGTCCACCTCAGTCACATGTCAAGTTACTCTCATGACCTTCAACCTGAGCCACGTTTCCTTCTTTTCAGAGGCGACCCCGGCACCACCTGCTGCATCCAGGTACCACGTTTGTGTGGATGTTTGTGTAGACGCTTGTGTTGTTGCTACTGTTCACTGACCTCTGACCATCCACAGCCTGAACATCTCAGACATCGTTTACCAGAAGATTCTTGTAGAGGTGAGGAAGGCGAGGGGGGGGGACAGCCTAGGGTCAGAGAAGGTCTGACCTCTTTGCTTGTCCGTCTTCAGGCCCAGGGTGGGAACGTGACACTGCTCACTTCCATTGTTGATCATCTGCTCGGAGGAGTTGTTTCTACTCTGGAATTAGCTGAGGACGACCTTGAGCATAACCTGGAGGGAGCCGTGGACAAATACACCCTACTGGCCGAAGCAAAGTAAGAGCTGGGTTTCATGGGGTTCTGACGAGTTAGAACAAGAAGTGACGCCTGCGTCTTCCTTCTGTGTCCCCCTTGCAGGCTGTTGGACATTCAGGGAGCTCTGCTGAACAGAGTGAGTTTGACCAGCATTCGCTGACGTCTTCTTCTCTTTCTACCTGCTCACCTCCTCTGTCTCCTGCAGACCACGACTGTGACATTGGATGAAGTGAAGGCTGCAGTAGCGCAGCATGTTGAGCCCGTCCATCAGCAGTTCAAGACAGCCATCACGTGAGTAACACACACACACAGACACACACACAGACACACACACACACACACACACACACACACACACACACACACACACACACACACACACACACACACACACACACACACACACACACACATACACAGACCGAGACTCACACTCTTCTCTCTCTCAGTGCGTTGACAGAAATACAAGCTGCATCCCTAAAGATCTAAAAAAACCCGGCTGAAGTGAGATGGCCTCTGAGTGAGGGTTTCCTCTGCAGCTGTTCCTTCCAGATGTGAAGACTTCTCCCGTGTTTCCAGGCTGAAACGTGTCAACTTTGTCCTTCCTCTTATCATTAAACTCTTGAAGCATCGATCTGACTCTGAACTGTTTTTTTTTGTCACTTTTACTCACACGTTATATAAATGATCTGTAAAGTTTAAGACGAGTCAGGATTTTCACAGACATTTTTAGGACATGCAATTTATTCTTTTACTCTGGAAAAGCACAACTTTCTCATTCAATGTATTTCAGTAAAATGTGTAATTGATCTCCAGTGCAATTTTACCAAATCTTTAGACACAAATGTGCCAGAAAAACACGACGCTTTAACAATATGCTGTATATATAGCGCTACACTGCCCCCGTGTGGCAGAAATCACCTACTTTCTTAATCATTTCTTTGTAAGTAACTAAGTAGGTAATTGCAGCTAGCATTGAAGCAAGTAGCTAAGCTAGCAAATGTAGCATTCTGCAAAAATACTTTGTATTCTTTAAAAAAAAACGTGTGTTACGGGGTGATGAGTTAAAGCAGTGGTCCCCAATGCTTTTTGCACTACACACAGGTATAATGTTGGCATTATTTTCATGGGCCGATCTTCAGATAAAATGCAATAAAATGGTTAGTCATATTTTCAGAGTAATCTGTACTTTTTTAGAGTTATAGACAAAAAAAGGTTTGTTAATTTCAATGTAGTGACTGGAGCTGAGTTGTCTTAGTCGTCATCTTCATCCAAGAAGACACTTAAAAACATCCAAATACCTTCATACTGCTCGACTGTAACGTTTCTCTTTTATTTGAATTGTTCTGGAAAAAAATAAAAAAGTATCAAATATTTTAAGCTTGTTTGTAGCATTAGCTTAAAGGCTAACATGCTACACAGACAGGAATTAAGTAAGTAAGTAATTTTTATTTGTATAGCGCTTTTCTAGACCAGGGTCTCCAGGTAAAATTGTGAGCACTTCCAGTCAAAGGACTACAGTGGGTAGAAAATGGGTGAAGCTTGAATTTTTGGCTGAACTATCACTTTAACTTAACCATTATCCAAGTATATTCAATTGATCTGCAATGGAACTTGCCTGCTTGAGACCTTGGCTCCCGCAAGGGTTTGAGAGATGTCACCAAAACAAACGCTTTCTTTCTAAGAACATGAGTTAAACCGCGGTATTAAAAACTGCAGGACAGACATACACCTTCATTTGAATGAAACATTGAATAAGGAGAAAAAGTGTCTAAATAAACATACTTTATTACCAATAACATAAATATACTGATTTGAAACACTTTGTGAATAATATGATCATATTGCACAGATGAAAAATAAAAATGTATATTGTAATTTTAAACATAGTGTCGTTCACAACATCTTAGTCAGATTTTATTCCTATTTAAGGTTTAATTTTAGGTTTAAAGGCGTCAGCGTCACTCATGAGAGATCAGGTGTCAAACTCTGCCTTTATTCATGTCGAGTGATTGACAGGTGGAAGACTACGGTTCTGGCGTGAAATCAACATTTACAGACGGTGCTGGTTCCTCTGGTTCGGTTGGGTCCCAGGGGCGTGGATGAGGATCAGCAGCGCCAAGTTTGACACAGTGGTTCTGCGCATGAAAATGACATCACGATTTAAAACTTCTGCGCGGAGACTTTTGTCCGTTCCGAGGTTCCGTAGCGGGGAGAGCTGTACTGTATTCTGCTGTGTTCTCGACCCAGTTCGCTTCAGACGGAACCTGACTATGACTATCAACCACGGGACCATGTTCTAGGTCGACCGAACCTTTCGTACGCTTGTCGACCGGAACCGTCGAGTTGATCTACGTGATCCGATTCGGGATCGTTTTTTCGCCCGCGTTCGAACCCCGAGGACCGGGAGGTCCACCTGGGTTTGGTAGGGAGTCTCTTCTTGTGACTGACGAGCCGGACCAGAGGACCAGAACCAGGACAAACCTGCGCCAGGTGATCTATCGCCAGATGACTTGCATGAAACGAGCGGGAGGCTAACATGCTAACAACAGTCCGTTCATAACATTCGTTTTAGGACTGACGGTTGTAAATACACTTGTGGTACAAGTACTATTGTACTATTGTACTTTTGTAGTAGAGCTTAGAAACCAGATGACCCGGAACATCTTTGTATACTGACGTGATGCAGGAGAGGACACCAGAGTGACAGTACGAGTACTACAGTACTACCACGTTCACCTGTCAGCGTATAGCTGGACCATTACTAAAGTATAGTTTTAGAACGTGTACCCGAAGAACAGTGTAGTAGCAAACGTGTAACAGTGTAACGTAAAAGCTGTGTATTGTATTTTAGTGTGCATGGGTTCTTGGGTGACATCTGTCAGTCATTATGTTCTCCAGGCGACAGTGTAGTATTGGTGTAACATTAGTGTAGTAACTGTGTAGCACCAGTGTAGTAACAGTGTTACAGCAGTGTATTAACAATATAGCAGTAGTGCAGTAACTGTGTAGCACCAGTGTAGTAACAGTGTTACAGCAGTGTATTAACAATATAGCTGTAGTGCAGTAACTGTGTAGCACCAGTGTAGTAACAGTGTTACAGCAGTGTATTAACAACATAGCAGTAGTGAAGTAACTGTGTAGCACCAGTGTAGTAACAGTGTTACAGCAGTGTATTAACAATATAGCAGTAGTGCAGTAACTGTGTAGCACCAGTGTAGTAACAGTGTTACAGCAGTGTATTAACAATATAGCTGTAGTGCAGTAACTGTGTAGCACCAGTGTAGTAACAGTGTTACAGCAGTGTATTAGCAATATAGCAGTATTGCAGTAACTGTGTAGCACCAGTGTAGTAACAGTGTTACAGCAGTGTATTAACAATATAGCTGTAGTGCAGTAACTGTGTAGCACCAGTGTAGTAACAGTGTTACAGCAGTGTATTAGCAATATAGCAGTAGTGCAGTAACTGTGTAGCACCAGTGTAGTAACAGTGTTACAGCAGTGTATTAACAATATAGCAGTAGTGCAGTAACTGTGTAGCACCAGTGTAGTAACCGTGTTACAGCAGTGTATTAACAATATAGCTGTAGTGCAGTAACTGTGTAGCACCAGTGTAGTAACAGTGTTACAGCAGTGTATTAGCAATATAGCAGTATTGCAGTAACTGTGTAGCACCAGTGTAGTAACAGTGTTACAGCAGTGTATTAACAATATAGCTGTAGTGCAGTAACTGTGTAGCACCAGTGTAGTAACAGTGTTACAGCAGTGTATTAGCAATATAGCAGTAGTGCAGTAACTGTGTAGCACCAGTGTAGTAACAGTGTTACAGCAGTGTATTAACAATATAGCAGTAGTGCAGTAACTGTGTAGCACCAGTGTAGTAACAGTGTTACAGCAGTGTATTAACAATATAGCAGTAGTGCAGTAACTGTGTAGCACCAGTGTAGTAACAGTGTTACAGCAGTGTATTAGCAATATAGCAGTAGTGCAGTAACTGTGTAGCACCAGTGTAGTAACAGTGTTACAGCAGTGTATTAACAACATAGCAGTAGTGAAGTAACTGTGTAGCACCAGTGTAGTAACAGTGTTACAGCAGTGTATTAACAATATAGCAGTAGTGCAGTAACTGTGTAGCACCAGTGTAGTAACAGTGTTACAGCAGTGTATTAACAATATAGCTGTAGTGCAGTAACTGTGTAGCACCAGTGTAGTAACAGTGTTACAGCAGTGTATTAGCAATATAGCAGTATTGCAGTAACTGTGTAGCACCAGTGTAGTAACAGTGTTACAGCAGTGTATTAACAATATAGCTGTAGTGCAGTAACTGTGTAGCACCAGTGTAGTAACAGTGTTACAGCAGTGTATTAGCAATATAGCAGTAGTGCAGTAACTGTGTAGCACCAGTGTAGTAACAGTGTTACAGCAGTGTATTAACAATATAGCAGTAGTGCAGTAACTGTGTAGCACCAGTGTAGTAACCGTGTTACAGCAGTGTATTAACAATATAGCTGTAGTGCAGTAACTGTGTAGCACCAGTGTAGTAACAGTGTTACAGCAGTGTATTAGCAATATAGCAGTATTGCAGTAACTGTGTAGCACCAGTGTAGTAACAGTGTTACAGCAGTGTATTAACAATATAGCTGTAGTGCAGTAACTGTGTAGCACCAGTGTAGTAACAGTGTTACAGCAGTGTATTAGCAATATAGCAGTAGTGCAGTAACTGTGTAGCACCAGTGTAGTAACAGTGTTACAGCAGTGTATTAACAATATAGCAGTAGTGCAGTAACTGTGTAGCACCAGTGTAGTAACAGTGTTACAGCAGTGTATTAACAATATAGATGTAGTGCAGTAACTGTGTAGCACCAGTGTAGTAACAGTGTTACAGCAGTGTATTAGCAATATAGCAGTAGTGCAGTAACTGTGTAGCACCAGTGTAGTAACAGTGTTACAGCAGTGTATTAACAATATAGCAGTAGTGCAGTAACTGTGTAGCACCAGTGTAGTAACAGTGTTACAGCAGTGTATTAACAATATAGCTGTAGTGCAGTAACTGTGTAGCACCAGTGTAGTAACAGTGTTACAGCAGTGTATTAACAATATAGCTGTAGTGCAGTAACTGTGTAGCACCAGTGTAGTAACAGTGTTACAGCAGTGTATTAACAATATAGCTGTAGTGCAGTAACTGTGTAGCACCAGTGTAGTAACAGTGTTACAGCAGTGTATTAGCAATATAGCAGTAGTGCAGTAACTGTGTAGTACCAGTGTAGTAACAGTGTTACAGCAGTGTATTAACAATATAGCTGTAGTGCAGTAACTGTGTAGCACCAGTGTAGTAACAGTGTTACAGCAGTGTATTAGCAATATAGCAGTAGTGCAGTAACTGTGTAGCACCAGTGTAGTAACACTGTTACATCAGTATAGAAGCAGTGTAGTAACAGCTTAGAAGCGGTTTAGTAATGGTGTAGCAGCAGTATAGTAACAGTGTAGTAAATGTTTTTGGAGCAGTGTAGTAAATGTGTAGCAAAAGTATGATAACAGTGTAAAAACAGTGTAGCACAGTGTAGTAACTGTGTAATAAGAGCGTAACACTGGTTACTCTGTTCTTTAGGTGACATCTGTCAGTCATCATGAACTCCAAAGTTGTTTCGTCATTGAGCCGGCGGGACATCCGTGTGTCATCTGAGAAGCCTCGAGGGACAGGTAAACAACATGTTTATCTTTTCAGGAACTCTCTACAAGTGTCTGTTTACACGTTTCTTCATGCTATTCATGTTACAGTGTGTTTGAGCTCCTAATGTTGATGTTTTCTTCTGCTAACATCAGGAATCCTGAATGAGAAGCTTCTGAGCGACTACCTGCACCATGTCTTCCCTTCCAGCGGGGGCGCCGTCCCACCCTCTCTCAGGTAAACACCTGCTCCGGGTTGTTGCTTTCCTGTCTCAGAACCAAATATTGTTGTCACTGGACCTTCATTGTGTGAAGAAAACAAGACGTAAGTTAATGCAGTGACGACAACTATCACCAAACACACAATATTTATGTACAATATTGTCTCTTCGTAACAAGACAAACACTGAAAGTTTAATTAAAACAACATCGTCAGGGTTCAGCCACTCGGTCATAGAATCCTTCAGCTAGCAGCTGCAGGGAACTTCAAATTACATCTGCGGTATTAATAACCCGGGCCTGCCCCGCTGCCTCTTGATGTGGGTCATGTGACAGTGAGACACTCAGAGTAGGTCATGACATACAGCCTTGAATCCTGGGAGAAATGATGACCTGTGATCTACTTCAGGAAGACGCTCAGTTTCCAGAACCTGGATTCTCACCTGGAGCAGCTCCTGTCTGAAGATGAGGCTGTAGAACCAGACCAGGGTCAGTGACTGGGTCATCAAAACCAGTACCAGAACCTTCACACTGACCCTTTGTGTGTGTCTCTGTATGTGCGTGTGTGTGTGTGTGTGTGTGTGTCTGTGTCTGTGTGTGCACTTGTTATCTGTCCAGACCAGCCAGAGGGCCGTTTGGGTCCACAGCCGGTGGTACTGGACCACACCAGCGGATTCGAAGGACTCTTGTTTGTAGATGATGATCTTCTTGGGGTAAACATCTAAAAGACTCTCCACTGATTCTCCCACGACGTCCTGAACACTGGTCTTGTATCTACAGGTCATCGGTCACAGCAACTTCAGCTCCATCAGAGCAACGACCTGCGTGTACAAAGGTGTGTGTTCACTGTAATGACTCTGTGTGAGGATGATGATGATGATGATGATGGTGGCGATGATGATGCTGATGGTGATGGTGATGATGGTGATGATGGTGATGATGATGATGATGATGATGATGATGATGATGATGATGATGATGATGGTGGCGATGATGATGATGCTGATGGTGATGATGATGATGGTGATGGTGATGATGATGATGGTGATGGTGATGATGATGATGATGATGATGATGATGACGATGATGATCATAAAGACGATGATGATGATGGTGATGATGACGATGATGATGATAAAGACGATGATGATGATGAGGATGGTGATGGTGATGGTGATGATGGTGACGATGATGATGATGCTGATGGTGATGATGATGATGACGATGATGATCATAAAGACGATGATGGTGATGGTGATGGTGATGGTGATGGTGAAGATGATGATGGTGATGGTGATTAAAAAGACGATGATGATGATGATGATAATGATGATGATGATGATGATGATAAAAAAGACGATGATGATGATGATGATAGTGATAATGATGATGAAGACGATGATGATGATGATGTTGATTAAAAAGACGATGATGATGATGATGATGAAGATGATGAAGATGATGATGATAAAGATGATAAAGACGATGATGATGATAGTAATGATGATGATGATGATGATGGTGATTAAAAAGACGATGATGATGATGATAAAGACGATGAAGATGAAGATGATGATAAAGATGATGATGATGATGATGATAAAGATGATAAAGACGATGATGATGATGATGATAAAGTTGACGATGAGGATGGTGATGATGGTGATAATAAAGACGATGATGATGATAAAGACGATGACGGTGATGATGATGAAGATGATGATGATGATGATGATAAAGACGATGATGATGATAAAGATGACGATGGTGATGATGATGATGATAGTGATGATGATGATGATGATGATGGGGATGTGGATGCTGATTGTGAATAAGAAGAAGAGGTTGAAGTTAACAATGATAATTAAGATAATGATGATGATGAAGATGATGATGATGATAAAAAATGTCTCCACAGGAAAATGGGCATATGAGGTTCTTATCTCCTCTCAGGGTCTGATGCAGATCGGATGGTGTACTCTCAACTGTCACTTTAATCAAGAGGTACACACACACACACACACACACACTCACACACACTTCTGTGAACACGTCAAAACTGCTGTTCTCTGCTTCTGTCTCAGGAGGGCGTCGGAGATACTCCGGACTCATTTGCATACGACGGAAACAGAGTCCGCAAGTGGAACGTGACGACGACCAACTACGGGAAGGTGAGCCGAGGTGTGTGTGTGTGTGTGTAGAACTCAACTCACACACTCTGTGTCCAGTCATGGGCTGCTGGAGACGTGGTCAGCTGCCTGATCGACCTGGACGAGGCCACCATCACCTTCTGCCTGTAAGTACACTCACCCACTCACTCACTCACCCACCCACCCACTCACCCGACGATGACGAGTCAAACCCCTACCTGTGTGTGTGTGTGTGTGTGTGTGTGTGTGTGTGTAGGAACGGACAGTCTCTGGGCACGGCCTTCACCGACATCAAGACCGGGCCGGGCTTCGCCTACTTTCCCGCCATCAGTTTGTCCTTCAAGGAATCTGTGGCGTTCAACTTCGGCAGCCGACCTCTCAGATATCCTTGAGCGCCGCGTCTGTAGGACCCCCCCCCCCCCCCCCACACACAGCTCTTTCCTTGACCCGTGACACGTACCCCGCCGAAGGATACCAGCCGCTCCAGAACCCCCCGTCCTCCGACCTGCTGAAGGCACACAAGCTGCTGAGTTTCATCAAGAACATCATCAGAACCAGCACCGACATCCAGGTTGCAGGGGCGGGTTCCCCGGTCAGAGTGTGAGGATACTGTCTCTCAAGCATGTGTGTGTGTTTGTGTGCGTGTGCAGGAGGAAAGACTCCTGGAGAGAGACTGCTCAGCCTGGAGACTTCATGGGGACCCGACGGTTCTGATCACACTGGCTCACATCTTCAACCAATTCGCTCCTCTGATGGTGAATTAAGAGACACACACACATGCACACACATGCACACACATGTACACATACACAAATACACACACACACACACAAACACACACAGACACACACACAAACACACACACACACGAACACACACACACACACACGAACACACACACACACAAGCTAGATCAACAGCCACACAGAGAACAATATAAATGGACACATGAACACACAGAGATTAAGACACTTATAACAAGCGGAGATTAATAACACATACAGATGAATACAGAGATGAACACATGAATAAACAGAGATGAACACATGAATACACAGAGATGAACACATGAATACACAGAGATAAACACACACAGATAAACACAGAGATGAACACATGAACACAGAGATAAACACACACAGATAAACACAGAGAGATGAACACACACAGATGAACACAGAGATGAACACATGAACACACGGAGATGAATACATGAACAAAGAGATGAACACACACAGATGAACACACACAGCTGAAAACATGAGTACACAAAGATGAAAACGTGAGTACACACAGATGAAAACATGAGTACACACAGATGAAAATGTGAGTACACACAGATGAAAACATGAGTACACAAAGATGAACACATGAGTACACACAGATGAAAACATGAGTACACACAGGTGAAAACATGAGTACACACAGATGAAAATGTGAGTACACACAGATGAAAACATGAGTACACACAGATGAAAACATGAGTACACAAAGATGAACACATGAGTACACAAAGATGAACACTTGAGTACACAAAGATGAACACATGAGTACACAAAGATGAACACTTGAGTACACAAAGATGAACACATGAGTACACAAAGATGAACACATGAGTACACAAAGATGAACACCTTAACAATCTCACTCACACTCTGGCTGTGGTGTCAGTGTAAAGTCTACCTGGTGGAGGACGTGCTGATGAACTTCCTGTTGGGAATCCTGGAAGGAGGCGGATCGGTGGACGAACACCCACTGATCCAGCAGCTGCTGGACATTTTCTGGCTGCTCATGGAGGTAAAAGAAGGTCACATGACCCGCTGAAGGATTGTGTAACCGTGTGTGTGTGTGTGCGTGTGTGTGTGCGCGTGTGTGTGTCCAGGACTATGAGGTCAGCGAGTGTTTGAAGCAGCTGATGATGTCACTCCTGAGAGCGTATCGCTTCTCTCCCATCATTCCCGACCTCGGCTTCCAGGTCAGTGCAAATCCAACTGTCATCATCATCTTCATCTTCATCTTCATCTTCATCTTCATCTTCATCTTCATCTTCATCTTCATCTTCATCTTCATCATCTTCATCATCTTCATCATAGTCTTCATCATCTTCATCATCATCATCATCATCATCATCATGATCTTCATCTTCATCATCTTCATCATCTTCATAACCTTCATCTTCATCATCATCATCATGATCTTCATCTTCATCATCTTCATCAACTTCATATCCTTCGTCTTCATCATCATCATCTTCATCATCTTCTTCATCTTCATCTTCATCATCTTCATCATCTTCATAACCTTCATCTTCATAACCTTCATCTTCATCTTCTTCATCATCTTCATCATCATCATCATCCTCATAATCTTCATCATCTTCATCTTCATCATCTTCATCATCTTCATCACCATCACCTTCATCTTCACCATCATCACCATCACCTTCATCATCATCATCATCATCATCATCATCATCATCTTCATCATCTTCATCTTCTGTTTCAGATCCACTACCTGCGTCTGACCACGGCCATCCTGAGACACGAGCGCTCCCGGAAGTTCCTTCTGTCCAGCGTTCTATATCCTTGGTCAGATCCGTACAGTCAGCGTCTGTGAGCGAGTGACGGACTTTAACTGATCCCACCTTCGACGCCCTGCACTTCGTGGTCTTCTTCTACATCAAGACGCCGCTGCGCGTGAAGGAGGCGGGGCTGGAGGAGCTCATCACCACCACCTGGTGGCCGACGCACTTCGACAAGGAGGTGAGTCCGAGGCGTGAGGGACGCGTCCGGAGTCCAGACTCTGCTCCTCTGCAGGGCCGAGACGAGCGCGAGCAGAAGGACGAGAGCGCCGAGGAGCGCGTGCGGCGGCGAGCGTACGAGCGCGGCTGTCAGAGGCTCAAGAAGAGGATCGAAGGTCAGTGCCGTGTTCCCCCCTACTTGACCCTGGCGTGACCTTTTGACCTCTGTGTGACAGTGGTGGAGGAGCTGCAGGTTCAGATCCTGAGGCTGCTGCTCAACTGCAGGGACAAGAGCACGGTGAGTGGCGAGCGGCGAGCGGCGAGGAGGGAGGTGGCGCTGATGCGTTGCTTCTGTCCACCAGCAGGGGGAGGCGTCGCGATACATCTTCTTGAACAAGTTCAGGAAGTTTCTTCAGGACAACGCAAGTCACAGAGGGGTGAGTATGGAAGGACGTTTGTAGGGTCACTTTTCAAATGTGCTTTACAATAATAATAAGACGTTTCTATTTGTTCAGGCTTTTCCTTGAATTTCTCGAACTCCTGTGTTGTTCTCAGTATTATCTTGATCTTTAAAGTATGTACTTTTTTGAGTATTGTTTTGATTGTCTAAGCGCTTTGTGACCCTGGTCTCGAAAAGCGCTATATAAATAAAAATTACTTACTTACTTACTTATTTACTTCCTCTTTTTATTTTTATAAATTAATTAAATAAATTCTATGTCGAAAGGTTGATTTTGTTTTTTTAAGAATTTGTTTTAAAGAAAACAACTACTATTTGAAAATGAATTAATTTCGTTTTATAGATAGAATTAAATATTCTATTTCCAATAATTCAAAATTAAAATGTCTAAATTCAATATTTATTCATTCACAGCCTTTTAAATTCAATATGTATTTTTGGTATAATGGTGTCAAAATGAATAAAAACATTTTACTCATAAAGTTTGATATTCGAATCCCAAAGTAAAAAAACGAATTTTCTAAATTCAATATTTTTCTTAATTTAAATATAATTATTTTGATATAATAGTGTCAACATTTTTATATTGTATTTAAAATGTTAACATGTGTCAAATATTGCATCTTTAAAACATAACATGTTATTATTGGAATTAAAATATGTGTAAAATCTTTTATCCACATTTTATTGGTCATTTTAATGATTCCACTGATGTACGTCCATAAAGAACACACACATCCACACACACTCACCTGTGTAATCTATGTGTGTGTGTGTGTGTGTGTGTGTGTGTGTGTGTGTGTGTGTGTGTGTCTCCAGCACCCCACAGTGTTGTGTCCCCCCGAGTACATGGTGTGTTTCCTGCACCGCCTCATCACAGCGGTGCGGCTCTGCTGGGACGACGGCACCAGGAAGAGTCCAAGCAGCTGCAGCAGTGAAGGTAAGATGGTCCACAGATGGTCCTCAGATGGTCCTCAGATGGTCCTCAGATGGTCCTCAGATGGTCCTCAGGTGAGTGGAGCGACCTTCACTCACGGTGTCGTGTCCCCGCAGACGCCTACGTGGCTCCTCAGCTCTTCTACAACGGGAAGGTGGACTACTTTGACCTGCAGAGACTGGGGGGGCTGCTGTCCCACCTCAAGAAGACCCTGAAAGGTGTGAGCAGCTTCTTGAGCGTCTCGTCTTCTGACCCCGTCTCCTCCTCAGATGACCTCGCCAGCAAAGCTAACATCGTCATCGACCCGGCAGAGATCCAGAACACATCCATGGACGACCTCGATGAAGACGAGGAGAGCGGAGCCACACAGGTGAGACGGAGAGAGTGTGTACACTTGTGTGTACGTGTGTGTACGTGTGTGTCTGTGTGTGTGTCTGTGTGTACACGTGTGTGTCTGTGTGTGTCTGTGTGTACACGTGTGTGTCTGTGTGTGTCTGTGTGTACATGTGTACATGTGTGTGTCTGTGTGTGTCTGTGTGTGTCTGTGTGTACCTGTGTGTCTGTGTGTGTCTGTGTGTGTCTGTGTGTACACGTGTGTGTCTGTGTGTACACGTGTGTGTACGTGTGTGTCTGTGTGTGTCTGTGTGTGTCTGGGTGTACACGTGTGTGTCTGTGTGTGTGTCTGTGTGTACACGTGTGTGTCTGTGTGTGTCTGGGTGTACACGTGTGTGTCTGTGTGTACACGTGTGTGTCTGTGTGTGTCTGGGTGTACACGTGTGTGTCTGTGTGTACGTGTGTGTGTGTGTGTGTGTGTACAAATGTGTGTCTGTGTGTCTCTGTGTGTGTACAAATGTGTGTCTTTTTAAATGTGCCTGTGTCTTTATCCTATGTGTACACGTGTGTGTCTGTGTGTCTCTGTTGTGTGTACAAATGTGTGTCTTTTTACATGTGCCTGTGTCTTTATGCCTATGTGTACACGTGTGTGTATATGTTTATGTGTGTACATGTGTCTGGGTGTACAAATGTGTGTGTACTGGTGTGCAAGTGTCCTTCTCTACATGTGTATGTCTGTGTGTACATGTGTATGTGTGTACATGTGTATGTGTGTACTGGTGTGCATGTGTCCTTGTGTGTATCTGTGTATCTGTGTGTACGTGTGTGTGTCTGTGTGTACATGTTTGTGTGTATGTGTGTACTGGTGTGCATGTGTCCTTGTGTGTATCTGTGTACGTGTGTACATGTATATGTGTGTACAAGTGTGCATGTGTATGTGTGTACTGGTGTGAATGTGTCCTTGTGTGTATCTGTGTGTATATGTGTGCATGTGTGTACTGGTGTGCATGTGTCCTTGTGTGTATCTGTGTGTGCATGTGTATGTGTATCTGTGTGTACGTGTGTGTGTCTGTGTGTACATGTTTGTGTGTGTCTGTATGTACATGTTTGTGTGTGTCTGTGTGTGTGTACATGTGTGTGAACAAGTGTGTGTCTGTGTGTGCACCTGTTTTTTTGTGATTGTGTGTACATCTCTGTGTGTTTGTGTGCGCACCTATGTGCCTGGGTGTGTATGTATGCAGGTTTGTATTTGTGTGTACCTGTGTTTGAATATGTGTAGGTGTTGGATATGTTAACATTTGTGTTTGTATGTGTGTGTGAGCATGTATGAGTGTATAATGTGTGTGTGTGTGTGTGTGTGTGTTCATTCTTATCCTCTTTCACACAATCAGAGACCGTTTGGAGCGTCTGCGGGTGCAGCGCTGGCTCGACCCAGTTGGTTAAGTTCTCCCACTCTGGGTCGAACCAATCGTTTCCTCAGCACCGCTGCGGTCAGCCTGATGACCCCGAGACGACCTCTGACCCCGCCTGAGAGGGTGAAGGTCCGAACACTGGCTGTGGAGCAGCGCACAGAAGAGGACAGTGAGTGTCGGGGTGTTGAGGGGTCGATACGAAGGTGGTCGTTGATCGTCTTTCTCGCCCAGTTGAAGGTTGTCACGGTAACAATGATGGACTGTTGCTGGGGCGACTGGTGGAGGGAGCAGATCCTCGAGTTACCCAGAAGTCTCTGCTGGAGCTGATAGACGGTCTCGTGATGATGTACAACCTCAGTGTCCACCAGCAGCTGGGCAAGGTGAGAGTCAACCACACACACATGAACACACACATGCACACACATGCACACACACATGCACACACATGCACACACATGCACACACATGCACGCACACATGCACACACATGCACACACACATGCACTCATGAACACACATGCACACACATGCGCACACACATGCACACACATGCACACACATGCACACACACATGCACACACACATGCACTCATGAACACACATGCACACACATGCAGTACATGCACGCAAACATGCACACACATGAACACACACATGCACACACACATGCACACACACATACACACATGCACGCACATGCACGCAAACATGCACACACATGAACACACACATGCACACACACATGCACTCATGAACACACATGCACACACATGCACACACATGCACACACATGCACACACATGCACACACATGCACACACACATGCACGCAAACATGCACACACATGAACACACGATCACACACATGCACACACACATGCACACACATGAACACACGATCACACACATGCACACACACATGCACGCACACATGCACGCACACATGCACACATGAACACACAGTCAAACATATACACACGTTCACAGATATACACACACACATGCACACACATGCACACACATGCACACACATGCACACACATGCACACACACATGCACGCAAACATGCACACACATGAACACATGATCACACACATGCACACACACATGCACACACATGAACACACGATCACACACATGCACACACACATGCACGCACACATGCACGCACACATGCACACATGAACACACAGTCAAACATATACACACATTCACACACGTTCACAGATATACACACACACATGCACACACATGAACACACACAGGTGCACACATGATCACACACACGCACACACGGTCCCACACATACACACACGATCACACATATAGACACACACGCACACACACGCACACACAAGTCACACATATACACACGAGCACATATGCACAAACATATACACACACGCACACACGGTCCCACATTTACACACACGATCACATGCACACACACACACACATGCACGCACATGCACGCAAACATGCACACACATGAACACACACATGCACACACACATGCACTCATGCACACACATGCACACACATGCACACACATGCACACACATGCACACACACATGCACGCAAACATGCACACACATGAACACACGATCACACACATGCACACACACATGCACACACATGAACACACGATCACACACATGCACACACACATGCACGCACACATGCACGCACACATGCACACATGAACACACAGTCAAACATATACACACATTCACACACGTTCACAGATATACACACACACATGCACACACATGCACACACATGCACACACATGCACACACATGCACACACACATGCACGCAAACATGCACACACATGAACACATGATAACACACATGCACACACACATGCACACACATGAACACACGATCACACACATGCACACACACATGCACGCACACATGCACGCACACATGCACACATGAACACACAGTCAAACATATACACACATTCACACACGTTCACAGATATACACACACACATGCACACACATGAACACACACAGGTGCACACATGATCACACACACGCACACACGGTCCCACACATACACACACGATCACACATATAGACACACACGCACACACACGCACACACAAGTCACACATATACACACGAGCACATATGCACAAACATATACACACACGCACACACGGTCCCACATTTACACACACGATCACATGCACACACACACACACATGCACGCACATGCACGCAAACATGCACACACATGAACACACACATGCACACACACATGCACTCATGCACACACATGCACACACATGCACACACATGCACACACATGCACACACACATGCACGCAAACATGCACACACATGAACACACGATCACACACATGCACACACACATGCACACACATGAACACACGATCACACACATGCACACACACATGCACGCACACATGCACGCACACATGCACACATGAACACACAGTCAAACATATACACACATTCACACACGTTCACAGATATACACACACACATGCACACACATGCACACACATGCACACACATGCACACACACATGCACGCAAACATGCACACACATGAACACATGATAACACACATGCACACACACATGCACACACATGAACACACGATCACACACATGCACACACACATGCACGCACACATGCACGCACACATGCACACATGAACACACAGTCAAACATATACACACATTCACACACGTTCACAGATATACACACACACATGCACACACATGAACACACACAGGTGCACACATGATCACACACACGCACACACGGTCCCACACATACACACACGATCACACATATAGACACACACGCACACACACGCACACACAAGTCACACATATACACACGAGCACATATGCACAAACATATACACACACGCACACACGGTCCCACATTTACACACACGATCACATGCACACACACACACACACACACACACACACACACACACACACACACACACACGTGAACACATGTACACACATGCACACACGTTCACACATATACACAAACGGTCACACTTATATACACACATGCAAACACACACACACTCACACATGCGAACACACTTGCACACAAATACACACTCTCAGACACACATGCTGCTCACACTCACTCACACCCTCACACATGCAGTCACTCACACAAACACATATGCAAAAACAAACACGCACAATCCCACTCACACATTTACACTGTGTGTGTGTGTGTGTAGATGGTGGTTGTATCAGACGACGTGCATGAGTACGCTATAGCCCTGAAGGACACAGATGAGAAGATCGCCCGCTGCCCTGCCAGAGTGAGTACCAGGAGTAAACCCTTGGAGTTCCTTCAGTAGCTTCATGTCATGTTACTTCATTACTTACTTACTTACTTACTTACTTACTTACTACTTACTTACTTACTTACTTATGTGTTGGTGCAGCGCGCCGACATCCTGGACGAGCTTCAGAAGAGTCAGAAGGTTTTCTCGGAGAAGCTCAATCATCTGAGTCGGAGGCTCGCCTGGATTAACGCCACCATCTACTCCAAGGTCAGTAGCCCCCCCCGACTGACCCTGCTGGCTCTTAACTCTGACCTCTGACCTCTGACCTCTGACAGGAGAAGATGCTGGACGTCTACTGGCTGCTGTGCGTCTGCATCCGCACCATCGAGCACGCCGACGCCACCGGATCCTTGTTTGCCTTCACCCCGGAGTTCTACCTCAACGTGGCCATGAACGCCTACAGCGCCCTGAAGAACTACTTCAGCCCGGCCAACAGCATGGACGAGCTGCCAGGTGGGTTCCAGCAGAGGGCAGTCGAGGGAAGAACACTCTATGGAGCTTCTCTAGCGGCCTCAGAGCCGCCCCCTGCAGCTCACATGATGTCACTACAGCAGCCGTGTAGTCGTGCAAAGGGAATATGAGGCAGGTGGTCATAATGTTCTGGCTGATCCATGCTTTCTCTCCAGGATACGAAGAAACTCTGACAAGACTAGCAGCCATTCTAGCGAAACACTTCGCTGACCCACGCATCGTTGGCACAGGTACACACAAACACTTACACACACACATACATATAAACACACGCACACACACATAAACACAAACATGCATATAAACTAAAAACACACACATACATATAAACACACGCACACACACATAAACACAAACATGCATATAAACACAAACACACACATACATGTAAACACACGCACACACACATAAACACAAACATGCATATAAACACAAACACACACATACATATAAACACACACATACATATAAACACATGCACAAACATATAAACACAAACACACATATGCATATAAACACACAAACACATATATGAACACAAACACACACATGCATATAAACACAAGCACACATATATAAACACAAACACACATATGAACACAAACACACAAATGCATATAAACACAAACTCGCATATGTAAACACAAACAAACACATGCATATAAGCAAACATATATAAATACAAACACACATATGTAAACACAAACACACACCGGCTTATGAACACAAACACACAAATGCATGTAAACACAAAGACGCACATACATATAAACACCCATATGTAAACACAAACACACACACATGCATATAAACACGCAGATATAAATACAAACACACCTATGTAAACGCAAACACACACATGCATGTTAACACAAACACACACATGCATATAAACACAAACACACACACATGCATATAAACACGCAGATATAAATACAAACACACCTATGTAAACGCAAACACACACATGCATGTTAACACAAACACACACATGCATATAAACACAAACACACACACATGCATATAAACACGCAGATATAAATACAAACACACCTATGTAAACGCAAACACACACATGCATGTTAACACAAACACACACATGCATATAAACACAAACACACACACATGCATATAAACACGCAGATATAAATACAAACACACCTATGTAAACGCAAACACACACATGCATGTTAACACAAACACACACATGCATATAAACACAAACACACACACATGCATAAAAATACATATGTAAGGTAAGGTAATACTTATGAACACAAACACACACGTGCAAATAACACACATATATAAACACAAACACACATACAAACACAACTCTTTCTTCTCGTTCCTGCAGATATCAAAGATTCTCTGATGCAAGCTCTGGCCAGCTACGTGTGTTACCCACAATCCCTCAGAGCTGTGGAGCGAATTTCAGAGGAGCAGTGAGTGTTGATTTGTGTGGAACTGTATTTGTGTGTGTGTATGTATGTGTGTGTCTGTATCTATTTGTGTAAATATATATATATATGTATTTGTGTGTGTGTCTTATTTTTTGTGTGTGTCTGTATTGTGTGTGTATGTGTATATATGTATTTGTGTGTTTCTTTATTTATGTGTGTGTCTGTAATTGTGTGTGTTTGTGTGTGTGGTTGTACGTTTGAGTTGTCTGTATTCATGAATGTTGTTGTTTGTGTACATATATTTGTGTGTGTAAACACCCATGTCCCTCGTGTGTGTGTCTCAGGCGAGTGGCCATGATGAGGAACCTGCTGGCACCTTACGAGCAGAGACCGTGGGCCCAGACTAACTGGATCCTGGTTCGACTGTGGAGGGTAAGATGACCTTTGACCCTACTGTGCAACCTGCACTCTGATGTTGTTTAGGAGTCATGGAAACAAACTTTGTGTTTGTGCCTCCCTGTGTCTGCGTGTTTGTGTATGTTTGTGTGCGCGTGTGTGTTTGTGTTTGTGTTTGTGCCTCCGTGTGTCTGCGTGTTTGTGTATGTTTGTGTGCGCGTGTGTGTTTGTGTTTGTGTGTGCGCGCGTGTGTGTTTGTGTTTGTGTGCGTGCGTGTTTGTGTGTGTGTGCGTGTGTGTGCGTGTTTGTGTTTGTTTGTGTGTGTGCGCGTGTGTGCGTGTGTGTGTGCGTTTGTGTTTGTGTGTGTGTGTGTGTGCGTGTGTGTGTGTGCGCGTGTGTGTGTGCGTTTCTGTTTGTGTTTGTGTGTGTGCGTGCGTGCGTGCGTGTGTGCGTGTGTGCGTGTGTGTGTGTGTGTGTGTGTGTGTGTGTGTGTGTGTGTGTGCGCTCCAGGGTTGTGGTTTCGGCTACAGGTACACTCGTCTTCCTCACCTGCTGAAGACGAAGCCCGAGGATGCAAACCTTCCCAGTCTTCAGAGTGAGTGTGGTGCATGTGCGAGTGTGGGTCTCCAGGGTAACCCAGTTGTGTCTCTGCAGAACCGTGTCCGTCCCTGCTGCTGCAGAGACACATGGCCGAGCTGCTGACCAGCGACAAAGACATGGCGGCGTCCTTCCTCAACAGTGTCCTCAACCAGCTCAACTGGGCCTTCTCCGAGTTCATTGGCATGATCCAGGAGGTACACACACCCTTACACACACACTTACACACAGTAGGATCAGGGTGTAGCCTAACGATAGGAAACCAAATGGGCCCTAAAGTAGAGCCTTTAGCCACACCAGTGTTGAGCAGCTGTCTCCAGCCAGATCACGTGACTCTGCTCCACAGATCCAGCAGGCGGCCGAGCGTCCAGAGAGGAACTTTGTCGACACTCGCCAGTTGAAGGTTTGTCAGTCGCCATGGTGATTACACTGTGTGGATTCTAACGCCCCCTGCTGGCTGCCTCAGGTGTGTGCGACGTGCTTCGACCTGTCCGTCAGCCTGCTGCGGGTCCTGGAGATGACGGTCACCCTGGTGCCCGAGATCTTCCTGGACTGGTCCAGACCCTCTGCGGAGCTGCTCCTGCGGCGGCTGGCTCAGGTACAAGAGAACGGTTGTCATGGAAACCACAGGCGACGGCAGCAGTAACACAACTGTCGAACAACAACTGTCAAACTCTTCCGCTCCACAGCTGCTGAACCAAGTCCTGAACAGAGTGACAGCAGAGAAGAACCTGTTTGACCGAGTGGTCAACTTGAGACTGCCAGGTACACACACACATACTTACACACACACACACACACACACACACACACACACACACACACACACACATACTTACACACACACACACACACATACACACATACTTACATACACGCACACACACACACACATACTTACACACACACACACACACACACACATACTTACACACACACACACACACATACACACATACTTACATACACACACACACACACCTACACACCTACACACACACACACACACACACACACACACACACACACATACTTACATACACACACACACACCTACACACACACACACACACACACACATACTTACATACACACACACACACACCTACACACATACTTGCATACACAAACACATACTCACATACACACACACACACACATACCACGAACACACACATATACACAAACACACACACATAAACACATAAAACACAAACATGTGCACATACACTCACAAAACACACACATACACACAAAACACACACATACTGACAGACAAACATACAAACGAACACAACCATACACACACACTCTAATATACACACACATTCCATATACACAAACATACACACACACATAAACATACACACTTGCATACAAAACACACACAAAAACATGCACACGTAAAACACACATTCCTATTCACAAAGTGTGTTTGATTATATTTGTGTATGTATTATTGTGTGCTTATGTGTGTGTGTCAGGTCTGGAGAGTGTGGATCATTATCCCATCCTAGTGGCGGTCACTGGAATTCTGGTCCAGATTCTGGTGGACGGGGAGCGTCAAGGGTGAGTTTCTGCTCCCTCTGTGAGTGGACCGGGTCAGGTTCTGAAGTTGTGTGTGTGTGCGTTTGGTGTGCGTGTGTGTGTGTGTGTGTGCGTGTGCGTGTGTGTGTGTGTGTGTGTGTGTGTAGGACCCTCCGGGCTGCAGCCGTCCTGCTGTGTGACCCGTGTTTCCAGCTCCACTCCATCCAGCACCTGCTAGGCGAGGCCGGGGAGTCGTCGGCTCCGTCTCTGCTGCTCACGGCCGTGTCTCGACCCGTCATCGGAGCCTTGAGCGCCGCCGCGCCCTCGTCTGTGGGCGGAGCCAACGCTCTGACGGACAGGAAGCACTTCTCACTGCACGCATGTACGTCACACTTCAGTGCCGTCAGAGTATTGACCTCACGTGTCAATTGTTGTTGACTTATTATTTTTAGAAACAATTGAATTAAATAATTTGTATATTTAAATTAGTCATTTAAAGTAATTAAATAAAAATATAGTTCCTTTATTAATTAATTTAAGTTTAATATTCTAATGTAAATAATAAAATAATTGTTATTTTCTAATGTTCTCAGCATTAATGAATTCAATATTCAATTGTTGATATTAAACTCTTTGTGTAAAAACAACACACATTTTAAAAGTATTCAGTTTTTTATATTTCAATAATAATAAATTCAAAGTGAAAATTTTACATTTAACCATTTCTACCTTGTTTCCTAGTTTTCTTCGTCTGTTCCTAGTTTCCTTGTTTCCTAACTTGTATATTGAAAGGTTTACCTCTTTATTTTAATTAAGTAAAATTTCAAAATTGATTTTTTTTCTTTAGAAAAATGTTTGTAAACATAGAGTTTGATATTTTAATTCCAATAATTCAAAAATAAAAGTTCTGAATTAAATTGTTTCCAATCCATAGCCTTTTAAATTCAATATACAGTTGTTTATATCAAACTATTTTAAACTCATTTGATTTTTCAATGATTTAATATATGAAGTTCAACCTGGAAATAGAGAAATGATTGACAGCTTGTAAAACATCTTCATAGTTTCAACATTTGACATGTGACCCTGCACCTGCAGACACGGACTACATCAGCCAGGAGGAGAAGAAGAAGGTGGAGCTGATGTTGGCGTTCCTCACCGAGGAGTCGCAGCAGGCGGCCGCCACCAGCGCCGTGAGTGACCAGAACCGACCCGTCTATATAATCATGACCTGATTTTCAGACTCCATTGATGACTGATCATTATTTACCTCAGAAACGATACAACCGCATTAAACTCTCGTAGAATTTTACCTGAAACAGTTATGCATCCTGGGAACTGGAGCATGGTCCTTCAAAATAAAAGCTGTACAAGAATAAGAATTATTCACGGGAGGAACGTGGTAATTTACACCGTGTGTGTCTCCTGCAGCCGCCCTGCGAGGACGACCTCTGCCCCATCTGCTACGCCCACTCCATCTCCGCCATCTTTAAACCCTGTTTACACAAGTCCTGCAAGTGAGTGGTCATGTGACACCGGGGGCCTCATCCTGTTCCTGACAACTAACACATTTATTTTGTATTAATTCTTTTATAGTGTTTTTTTTATATTAAGGTTAATTATGTTAGTGATTTTTTGTACTTTTATTTAAGTTTTTCCATCATATTTTGTCTCCTGTCTCCTGGCTTGACGGCCCCTCACAACAGTCGCGGTGAAACAATGTGGCCCCTGATGATCTGAACTGTCTCCTCAGAGCCTGCATCAACCAACACCTGATGAACAACAAGGATTGTTTCTTCTGCAAGGCGACCATCACTGGAGTGGACGACTTCGTCAAGTCCTAACACACAAACACACACACAAGCACAAACACATGAATATACACATGCACTTTTGATGTACTGTTGGTTTGACTGACGGGTCGAAGGACACATTAATAAATTATTGACGTCACGTATGTGTCTTTTTTTGACCTCTGGCCGATGGAGCGGTCGATCTCACGAGGAACCCTGGAATCAGTGTAAGATAAATGACATAATTATAAATGATGAAATGTACAAATAAATAAACGTTCAAAAGTATAAATAAATAAATGTTTATACACAAGGAAATAAGCGCTGTTCTGCGACAGGAATGAAAGGTTATGTTATAAATTTCGAAATTTATATTCAGTCATTCAATTATATAATTATTTATACACAATTTGTAATTATGTCAATCAAAGGCATTAAATTAATGAATCTAACATTGAATATCAAGATCGAACTAAATCATTTCTATTTTTTAAATTTACGATTTTTTTAATTTAATTATCAAAATAGACCTTTCACCTTCAAATATACAAATGAATCAATGCAATTATTAAAAAAAATAAAATGCAACCTTTTGATATATATTAATAATGGAATTCAATTATTTAAAAAACTTTCAATGAGATCTTCAAAAATCAATATTCTTATGTCATTGATATGTAAAGTCAAATATATGTTCAATCCATCTATGTTTATCAGACGTTCAAGGTGAGATTCAACTGATCCGTTACATAACTTCCAGGTTCACGAGGGTCACGATCACGAGCCGAAATACTTATATAAATACATAAAATTACATTTCATGTTAAAATACATGAAACTTTGTTCACTTATACTTCAATACCTGCTGAACATGAAAATAAAGTCAGATCTTTGTCAACTATTCATTTTCTTTTTATAAGAATTAATATGTATTGTGCTTGATTAACAGTGACATTAATAAACTGTACTAAATTGACAATAAATCAATATTTCTACAGTAAAATACGTGAAACTTAGTTCACTTATACTTCAACTTAAAGATTTATTTTTTTTTATAATGAAATATAATAAAATATATTGATCACAAACAGCTTTTTAAGAAACTAGAATGTCATAAGTCAGTACCTAAACTATTTAAAAAAACATAAATGAATTATTTTTGCGAGAAAACAAAATAATAAACAGTAAATTATAACAGATCAGCAGAAAATGAACAGACTCTGGTCTCAAGTGTCTCTGGACTCTATTGAGAGAAAAGACACTTTTGATTATTTTTCAGAATCGATCAGTGATGGAGTCGTTGATCCTTGCGCGTGCGACTTCTCCCTCACTACCGTAACACCTTTACAAAAGCGCAACTTTTGTTTGTAAAGTTGCGGCTCTCTTGACCGCAGAGACCCTCGTGCTCGTGAACCCTCACCGGACGTTATGTAACGGATCAGTCGAATCTCCATTTTCACCTTGAACCCTCTGATAAAAATAGATGGATTCAAACGTCTGCAACTTCCCATCGACGTCACAAAATAAAAAAGAACAATAAAGTTAAACATTTAGATGAAATGGTTTAATCTGGTTAAGATGAAAGATGGATTTTAAACCCTTTTTTAAAACTTTTTCAAACAATTTACGATAAGGAATGAAACGTTTTAAAGGAATAGAAAGTGTGTGAAAACAACAGTTGTTGAAATGTCAACAACTTTTTTTTAAGAGGCGCATGTTTACTTCCACACGCGCGTCAAAGCAAACCTCGTGACCCGTCGTGTCTTTGGTGGGAGGCTCAGCAGCCAATCAGCGAGCGCCAAAACTGTCCGGCCAATCAGCGTCGTGGCGTGGACTCACTACGTCCGGGGGTGAACTTCTGTCACACAGTCCGTCAGCTGTCCGTCACCAGGTCGGTGTTGGTTCCGTCAGTTGCGTTCGTCCACAGATCGATCAACATGCTGCGGGTGCGGGCGGTGCTGGGTCAGTCCTGGCGCGGGTGAGTGACGTTTGTCTGTCGAACCTGTGATGCTAGCTCGGTGCTAATGCTAACCCGCGGCTCAGCCTGCAGGACCGGTCAGAGACTGGATCAGGTTCCGTGCTTGACCGGCGCGTGGATTTGGGTCATGACTGGTTCAGTTCAGGGCTTTGACTCGCATAAGGTTGTTTTTCAGAAATTAAGACATTTTGAGAGGAAACAAATACACTTTTTTTTTAAAGTGAATTTGACACATTAAAGTAAATATATATTTGTTTACGTCAATCTTCACTTCCGTTTGATCAGGTGACGACTTCCTTTAATGTCACGAGTCATGTACACAACTTTCAACACACTCCTCACAACTGTGGTTGTTATGTCTGTTAGTCTTAATGTTTATAGTCTTGTGTTGCAACGTTGGATTTCCACTGAACTTATT